>NC_056736.1:576373314-576400814 GCF_019279795.1 Protopterus annectens
TGATTTACCAGTCATGCCTTGCATTACTACAATTATGTTTTTGTGGGCGAGGATGATGCTGAAAAGGGTCCTACGGTAATGCAATCCTCTAACCCACCCGACAGACAGGCCTATCACAAGTGTAGTCTAGCTATACAACCTGGAGGACACACATTCACCCCCAATAAAGAAAGAAAAATAAACAAGCCCACCACCACTTCGTCTACATGCAATCATGCCCACATATACGCTGAGGTTGTTATGAAATCACTCTCTATGCCTCCTAGGATCACAGTAAATAAAATCCAACCACCTCTTACCCAAAAAGCACAAAAAGTTATTTAATACAAAGAGTCAGGTTTGCAGACCCTAAACCATCTACTTCCACCAATACAAACAGAAATGTATTTGTAATTGCTGACACCATTAGTTAGACACACAGGTTGTGTTCTCAGCAGGCTGGATAAGAGACTGAAAAGTTGCATTTATGCGGCAAAAAAACATTACATAGCGAGGGATCTAAATTCCTTCAAACCAGACAAATATGACTAACGTGGTAATAGCTTACAGGGGTGTGAATGATCCAAGGCTTTCAACCCAGAATGTCAAAGCAGAGATGATTACTCTTGCATATTCTTGTGTCCCAATACAGGCCAGACAGATTCTAGGTAGAATTCTGCCATCACCTAGAATGACACCCAACTTCAGTGAAAAGATAACAGAATTCAGTAACAGGAAAGGTAGATGGTGACATTCTGGCGAGGGGATCCAGTATTATCGGCTAGGGACAAGATGATTTAAAAGCCTTATTTACCTCACAAAGGATGGCCTGCACCTTGTGTCATGGCTTCTGCAAACTGGTCAAAATTTGCACTTATAAGGCACTATGGGACAAAGTCCATCTGCTAGACATCTCAAAATAGAGAAGAAATACCTTGCTGAATTCCAGTCTTGACAACATCAAGGTTACTATACTCATTGCTACAAGTCTAAATGGTTGCCCGACTGACGTACTGCTGCAACTTGAACACATACATGTGTGTTATAAGAGACAAATGGCACTCTATACCCATGTTCAGCACCAATCACACCTGCAGACTCTCACGCAGCTCTGGGGAGTATTAGTACTTCTCAAACACTCATCTCCAGCCAGATTCCACAAATACCCCTTCCATGTCCCCTAATGACTGTGGAATGTGCTAGCCAAACCGCTCATAAATCATAATGGGGGGTCACTTATCCAGCTAACAACTGCAAGACATACACCAGTACAGGTAAGCATGCACAATGGTTTCTTGGCCTAATAAAAGCAAACTCCCTGGAAGAGACAAGTCAACATACCCATTAGTCTTAATATTTGGTATATGACCTCAACACACACAGCCTCTTTCTGCAACCTACTTATATCAACATACCTGGTCAAATCTGATCAAAAAAAGGACCCAATGACACAAGGGTGAACACTATTAAAACTCAATAGAGGTTTCCAATGGGATGGGAGGGTGCATCAAGGCTCAGCTCCGAATCCACCACCGTTTGTACTGGTGATGGACTACACTGTCAAATAGATTGGTGTGGACAAATCAGCAAAGCCTGCTGTGTACAGAAATACTGCATTACAACTAGACTCTGAACAAGAACTTCAGCAAATGAGTGAGGAATGGAATGCAAATCATGGAACAATATTAAGTGCTGTCATGACAGACTTCCACGATGGCTGCACACTAATCAACAGCTTAGTTCAGCTATTATAGCATGAGAGCAGAAACTGAGAAAAGGAGTGTCATTTTAACTGTTGTTTTGGGTAAAAGTCAAAGTCATCTACTGGCTACCAAGTACACTGCCTGGATGCCAGTAAAGAAGAAATCTGGAAAATTTGAAAGAAATTCCACCAGAAAATGTGAAGAGAAAACACTGAGAAGGATTCTGCAGCTGTTCAGCCAACAAAAGGCTGGACAAAATAGATGGTTTAACTAGCTGTACAGATGGACTGGTAAAACTGCAAAAATCAGAGGTCGAAATGAAGAAAAAGTTGCCAGAGCATGAAACATCTCAAGTAGAGAGTGAGCAGAGAAAGATTTTCTGCTGTATCATCCAAAAAACTGAAAGGAACAGACTGTGTTAATTTTATGAAAGCATAAGTAAGTAACATGACTGGTGTTCCACAGCAGGAAGTATTAAATGAAAGGGCACACCCAAGTGCATGCTCCAAACCTGGCTATGAAAAAGCAGCCAAGACCTGTACAAATAAAGAAGCAAATCATAACAGCAGAAAGAGTTGAGCCTGACAAAACAATGGAAGAAGGGCAAAGTATTAAAAAGCAGAGACAGTGTGTTTGTAGAAAGTGATTATTCACTGTATACCAGGAAGAAAAGCAAATTTATCCTAGCAATCAGGGAATATCGGGAGGCAGGTGTGAGATTCAAGCTGTTGTATCCATCTGCATTCGCAGCATTTTTTTTTTTTGCTGGAGATCAAATACATTTTTTATACACACTAGGCTAAATTGGAAATAGTTTATTCAACAAAACGTGAGCCAGTAAGCAGAATGGAACACAACTTCTCATTCTTCTGCAGTAAACATCACAGAAATTTTACCAGCTAGACTTTTTGCAATGCTCCAAAGCAAAATGCTCGAGACAGGAAAAACAAAAACCAGACACACACAGGAGATGTCCAGGAAGACAACCAACAACGCTGACATTGGTGAACAAGTGGCAGACTACGAAACATCAACCACCTTTGTGAAATATGGCTTTGCAAGAAAGTGGCTGAAAAAGACTGGATTTTTAATGACTTTGTTAAACTCGTGGGTGGACTGTAAAGCATATACCCCATTTTATGTTAATATTTAAAAAGTAACCAAGTAAAAATGTTTGCTCTTACTAGTATTCACAAATTAATTTCATGATATGAACTGAATTTACATAAAAAGTAACGCAGTTTTCTGTAGTGTATAGACATGTACTTTAAATATGTGGGGGGTCTTTTCAGTAACCGCTGTCTTAGACAGTCTTTTCAGTATAACGAGAAGAAAAGCTTGACAAAGGCAAGTTTGATGTTAATATCTGTAATCTCAGGCTACTGGGGTGGGGCTATAAAACTGCACTGATTATACATAGAATTTAAATATTTTCTTATTTTCATAAGAGTGAATGTGTCTAGGGTAAATGCCCTTAGTTTAACCAATAAACATTTTTGTACACCAAGTAGGCTTTAAAAATAATGACCAAAATGATTAAAACCATGAAAAATGTAAAGTTTCTTACAACTTCAAAGGAAAAAAAAAGCACCACATTAGCAATGTTCAGTGGGATTCAAGAAATCTGCAGCCAAAGGCAGCTATACATTCTTTTTGGAGTGAAATTTACAAAGTTTCTAGCATTCCTTCTTGAGGAAAAATGCAAAATTTAAAGGTATATGGCAAGTAGTTAACTGAAAAATAAAGTTTGAAATTGTGAGAAGTGAAAAAAATACAGCAGCCTTAATGCAAAGAACAGCATACAAATTACTTTTATTTAAAAACAGCCAGTTTGCTTTTTCTTGGGGCTAAATGTTAATGTTTTCTAAAAGCATAGAAGCCATTACCCCACCTGGGAGAAAAATGCAGAAAAGGAAAGACAACAACCAGTGTTAAGTGAGAGAACAGGCTGTAACGTGCTTTAGCATGGGTAACCTTAACTTTAGGTTAGGTAATGTCCGTGGACGCAGCTGTCGATTTGGGGCAAAATGTTCCTCTCTGGAGGATTAAACTTTTTTTTTTTTTTTTGAAAAGGTGAATGTAATTGTGTGCTAAGTTAATAGGGGATGGAGTGTTTTGAAAATGGATTTAGTTTTCTGTTTGCGGGTTTCCATGTCTTGAAAGATATGACAAAAGTTTCTTTTAATCACCATTTTAACAACTGTATAAAAGATCAGTCTGCCAAACAGTGTGTGCATGTAACACAAGATTGAAAAAATGCATGACAATTTTTTTGAATGTGTAATATGTGGGAATATTTACCGTAATAGACACTCAAACAAATGGCCCTACAGAAACAGACAAATAGTTCTGCCTTATATTAAGTGCAAACAGCAATGATACAGAAGACATTTGGAAAGAAATGAGCATGTGACTTTGACAAATGATTTCAGGATCGATACTCTGCAAAATATCAGGGACAAAGGAAAAGGGGAGTAATTATACAAACTGCTGGAAGAGCTCCAACAGTGACAGAAAAGGTTAGATTTATGGTAGTAAACTGTTGGCAAGGGAGAAGGATTATGCCGGCATGTTACGATGACACAGTGGTGCAGCGGTAGCATTGTCACCTCACAGCAAGAGGTTCTCGCTTCATTTCTCGGCTGAAGTGTCCTCTGTGTGGAATCTGCATGTCCTCCCTGCGTTCATGTGGGTTTCCTCCAGGTGCTCCAGTTTACTCCCTTTCAAAGACATGCGCCTGGAGTGTTGCTACCCAGGCCTCCACTGAAAATTGGCTTCATTCCAATTCAACTTTCCCAGTAAACAAATGTAACAATAATAAAAAAATATATATATTCCACCCAAAACTATTACAGCGCTTAAGAAAACTTTGGGAGAAATCAGCTTTCGTCGGGGATTACTATTTATATGGGGACAGAAACTTGATTTGCAATACGGAGAATGTATCAGGGAGGACTAGAAGGAAAGAAAGAGGGTAGATTTCTGAAGAAATTTATGAAAATATCTGCTACCAAAGATCTGACTTCAGTAGCAGGAACTTGGTCAGAATTTACATATTATTCTCCAAGGTAAAATAACTGGGCTAGATTAGATAGAAATTATATTTCACAGGAATATTTGCATTTACTTGAAAGTTTCAACATACATCCAAAAACTTATTTCAGTCCTGCACCCATAAAAAACGCAGGGTAATGAAGTAAAAATGAGACACTAACACTTTCCCCACATACCTGTTAAAAAGAGAGGAACCTGGAATTATTAGAGAAAATAGAAATATCGTCAGACATTATAACTAGCGAGTAGGATAAAATGAAAAAGGAGTTTAAAAATGGAGTAGAAACAAGACAGAGAGGGAGATGGTCAAGAAGCAACAGTAATTACTTAGAGGAGCTGACAAAGGTTAAGTATTGCAGAATAAAGGGAATGTCATAGAATAAGATTATGTGCAAATGCAATGTGTTAAAGAGAAAATAAGGGAGTACCTGGATAATATGCATGAGTTTAGAAAGATTGCTGTTAAGCAACTATTTTTGATAACTCCAGAGCACAAAAACTTTTAGCACAGCAAATTAGGCAGCAGGAAGTACAAAGGGTTATTGTCAGACTCAGAGCAAATGAGAAAAATAACCAGAGAACCTTAGAGGTATGAGAGATTTTAGAAATGTAATGAGCATTTTATAAAACAGAAAAATCTGGAAATCAAAAAAGAGCAGAAACGGAAATATGGAAGACTTAATTATGCCAAGATTAGAGGCAGATGACGCTCAAACAATTAATAGTCAAGATAGGAGGAGAGGAGATGAAAAGAGAAATGCATAATCAATCAGCAGGAAAATATCCATAAGCAGGTGGTTGTCCTGTGGAACTTTGGAGGGAAGAAAAAAAATCTTCCAGATATTTATCTCCATCGGGGAAGCAACAATGTCTTGGAAGAAAGCTTTGGCGGCTGTATTACCTTAGGAGGGTAAAGACCCAACAATCCTAGCTTCATAAAGACACATTTCAATTTGCATACACTAGCTAAAAGAAAGGTAAAGGTGTTGCCAAAATTGACAGATATGGATCAATGTGTTTTTTGGGAGGGGAGCCAAACATTTAACAACATTAACAATAATGATCCAGAGAAAAACAGAACATAAAAAAACACCAGTGTTGTTGGTAGATCTTGATGCAGAGAAAGCATTCGTCAGAGTAAGCTGGGATTTTATGAGTAGGGCATTGGAAGTATTTGCATCCCCTCATACAATAAGGAATAAGTAAGAGGATATATGAAGGAACACAGGCAAAGGGGGAGGGTTCCTCTCTGACAAGTTGTGTCGGAACAGAGGAACCAGCCAGGGTGTCCTCTTCCCCTTTGTCATTTGCTTTACATTTAGAGCCACTGGCAAAGAAAATAAGGAACCCAAGACATGCAAGGATAGAATTAGTAGGGTAAATCAAGAAAAGTTGGGTTTATCTGCAGACATTTTTTACCTAATAAACCCAGAAAGGGACATCTCAGTGTTGTGGAATATTCTGAGACAGTTTCAAGTATTTTTGTAATAAAAAAATAATGAAAATAAAACAAAGGCTACAGCTGTAAATTATAACCCCCACACACACAAATTAGTTTGGCAATGTGCATATTTATGGGTACACAATAAGCCGAAATATTTAGGAGTACGGATTAAAAGGCTTGTTACTGCAGCTAAGGATATGTGAGAAGCAGCTAAACAAAAGCTAAAAGTACAGCTGCACTCGCACGTCACTTTACATGAACCCAGCAGGTCTGACACCCCATTAACCCCATTTCATCCTTCCTCATCTCATCCTCTCACTCACTGCCTTTCAGTCATCCTACCTCCCATCTTCTCTTTGCAATTCACACTTCTTTTCTGCTCTTTCCTTCTACATGCCTCTCTCCATTTCTCAGTTTTCTCCCCATGGTATCCTTTACTGCAACTACTGTCACGTGCCTCTTCTGAAGTCTTCATAACTCTCTATGTAATAACATGCAGCTAGCCTGTAGCATAACCCATTTCAGTCATTATGGTGACGTTATCGAAAAATCTCTAAGCATAATTCCATTTTCCATTCATGTTCTGTGAACTGCTTCTTGAAGTAAATGCATCATAATTTTGCATCAGTAAATATATTTTGTTAATTTCTTATGTGATCCTACTCACATGGGCTGCGTCTGCAAATGGTATGACGATTCAGTGCACGACCCCACTAAACATAAATAAATCAGAAACTGGAAGCTCACGTTTATGGAAATGGACAGAAAGATACATGCAGTGAAAAATGTTTTAATGTCTAGTTTTATAAACTGGTCAGGCAACTTTTTAGAGAAGTTGTGTAGAAAAATTAAACGAGTTGAAGGAATTTATATGGGAGTGGGAAGAGTTAAGTGGGCAAGTTGATCCTTTCAATAGAACAAGGTGGTTTAGGATTACTTAATTTGAATGGATTTCAGATCTATACAGTTTAGGTTCTATACACAACACACAAGCAACATGTAATGATTCAAAACGGAAATGGATGATGAAGCATGGGGGGGGGGTTTCAAAGAGAGACACAGAGAGGGTGGGAAGAGTGCTTTTAGGTGCACATACTTAAGGAGGACAACCACCACCACCAAACAGAATATGACAAAGTAGCAGAAAGCAGTCTAAGAACTAAGTCAACACACGAATGGAGAAAATAGATTTCACCAATAGGGATGACTGAATGTATGGATTCAAGAAAACAGGCACGACTGGGCTGGATCTTACTGGTTAAAAAACAGGCAAAGAAAGCAAGGTATTGTTAGCAAATAACCAGAGACAGAAAGGCAATAACAGTGGGATGAGGCCAAGATGACGTTTGGACTAGAGGTTACAGTCCGCCTTTCCTACAGGGGATTGATATTAGGAGTACAGGCAAAAAGAAAGGGATAGGGCAATCCTAGGTGAAAGACCTGCTCTGGTAGGGTTTTTAGTCTAATTTAGACTAGTGGCTGATGTTAAAGGATAAGCAGGGCATATAAAATATTACACAACTATAAGAATCACAGGATGTTAGAAAAGATTGGGAACAGACTGGAAAAGAAATTTACAAGAGAACAATGGGAGAACCTATGTATGGCTCCCAAGTATGCAACCAAGTTCAGAACATTTAGGATTTTTTTGTACAGGTATTTTTATACTCCATGGAGACTTCATAGAATTTTTCCTCAGGTAGACAGCAAACAATGGAGATGTGATGGGGAAGAGAGAGGTAACCGGGAATATATGTTTTGGGGCTGTAATGAGCTGGCAGATTTGAAAGATTCCCTACCAAAGTACTCGGTCAGAAATATTGGGTGAGCAAAAGGCTGAAACTAAGGATATGACTTTTTTTGAGATGGGACACAGGATATGAAATGTCTAGATATAGTAAGGCCTTATTTAAGTTTAACTCTTGTTAACTGCCAAAAGATTTCCATTTTCTAGTAATTTAAGTCTAAACCAACTGTATTCGAGTAATGAACATTATAAAGGATATAAAAACTGGAAGAGATATCTTTAAAAAGGTAAGGAGCACTCCATAGAAATACATATAAATCGTGGGAGCAATACATGCAAAATAGTACTCAGGAGGAGGAAAAAAAGTGAGGCTTAAGGGGAGACAGGAGATTAGCAATTTACCTAATGTTGGAAGAAAAGGTGGATGATGTACAATGCATGTAAATGGTAAAAAAAAAAAAGTCTAGATATGGTTAATGCAGGTGTATTAAATAATCATTTTAAACATAAAAACAAAAGAACAAATACAGAGGTATCAAATTCCTGTTATAATGCATGAAAGCTCAGGACAGAGTGATTGACAAATGAATGCAGAGTAGGGCCTGTAGGGAAAAAAAGTCACTGTAAAAACAGGAAAGAGAAGTGTTCATCTTAAGTCCAAGAAGAGCTGGTTGAATGCAATATTTGTCAGGCCTTTGTGCCTAAAACCTTATGCAGTCATCTTTCCTCCCTCACTATTTAGAAAACCAGCATATCAAACTTCTAGCTATGGAGGGTACTTCTCGGCCTGAGGGTCAGCAGTCTTCGAAGAAGGTGACCAAAAAAGTTAGGTTGGATTCTTCAACTGCACCTCCTACATCAGACGTCTCACCTGAGGATAATGAAAGCCTGGAGGTTCACTCAGTTCTTGGGTTGGATTCCTCTGCCATGACAGCATGTATCCGACTGCTCACACATCCTCGGAGACTTTGCAGATCACTGTTGCAGTTTTCTTAGCTATATGGGTTATATTCTACCAAAATATATAAACAGCCAGCTTCCAAAGCTTCAGAGCACCTTCCACGCACCCAAACTGTCAGGCAACTTGAGCTGAGCTGACTAAAAGATGAGTCTGGTTGCCAAGCTCTTCAGAACTTTCCTGCCAGCAGAGAGAAATGGAGGCTGAGCCTTGAAAGAATGCTAGAAAGAACATGCATAAGCCTCACCCTGGCATAAACAATACATCAAAAACCAAAGATGGAGGGAGGGAGTGGCTACTGCAACAGTGATCACTTGAACATCTACTATTTTTACTTATGCAACTGCACTAGGTTTCATCATACTGACCCTTGCTGAAGGGGCCTTAGTTGTAAGAGTAGATTATCCTAGCTTACTACATTTGGGAATTGGAAAGAGAAGAGTCCAAGAGGCCCTGCAGAATGGTCCTAGCAAAGCCCGATCTAGAGCAAGAGTAGAAATAGAGCTTACAAGGCTCTGTATTACGGCAGCTTAGGGAGCTCATACTTACGCTAATTAAAGAAACTCAACTATTGTACAAGACATGGCCAGTCTTGTAGACATTATTAAAAGTTTAACTAGCAGGAATCATATGTTATCCAACACACATAAAAGAGTGGTTGCCTCTAAATACCAAACAGTGTTACTTATTTCTGAATTTTGGGATAAACATTGTATGCTCACCTCCTGAGAGACTTGCTTGGTTACAAACATCTGCATTACAAGCTGAAGCTAAGTAAAACTTGCAGTAGTGAATTTTAGTCTTTTGTAAAGTACAAACTTGCAGTTTTAAAAGTACTGTATTTTCATTTTTTTCTGTTTCCTAATTGTGTGTTTCTGAACAGTGTGCTGTGCATCTCTGCAGTTAGTTCCCCACCATCTCTCCCTGTTCCCGTGTTGGTGGCTCTAGAATTGGCCGCCCCTTCTGTAAGTCTGTATTAGAACACTCCTCCTGGGTCCATCTCATTTGCTCACTTAACTGAGTACAGTTAGATCATATCCTGAGTCTAGTGTTCACTCTACTTAATACACAGAGAAGATTTGAGAAGGCCAACCAACTTAGGTTCTTCCTTCCTCTCTTCTTGCACTTAAAAAAATTTGCACTTTATTCATTTGCTTTTACTGCATTATACCTATGTGGTAGTTTGTGGGTACTACGTTTTTTCCAAAGGGGATGACTATGCACTTTTTGGCATTTAGCTTGAAGCCATGATTTTGACACCGGGTATCCGTCTCGGTGAGACCCTTTTGGAGGATGCCTTGTCAACCGGAGAGTCAATTATAGCCCCTAGTTTGCAGTAGTCCGCGAACTTGGTCAGCCATAGTCCTCCTGTGCTTGCCTGTACCTCTGAGAAGTATATGCTGAACAGGAGGGGTCCTAGGACTGAGCCCCGGGGAACGCCACTTGTAACCGGTTTAGGGTCAGACCTAGCCCCCACAACTCTCACCATGTGGGTTCTGTCCATGAGCCAGTTGGCAACCAATCTTATGACGTAGGGGTTTATGTTCAGGCTGGTGAGCTTGTCTATAATACCAGAATGGGGAATGGTGTTGGAAGGCCTTAGCGAGGTCTAGGTAGGCTGTGTGTACCACCTTAACCTTGTCTGTAGATTTGGTAACAGTCTCAAAGAAGTCCACCAGGTTTAGGAGGCAGGATCTGCCCTTAAAGCCAAACTAGGTGGTAGTCCCCTAAATATGGAAGTCGTAATAACGGATCTGGGGACTCAAGCAGATAGTAATCTCACCTTTGATAATCACATTGTCAAAGTGGTTAGAAAATTCTTCCACCTAATCACACAAGGGTTAGAATCCAGATCAAAAGAGGTCATTGTGCCCCTCTACTCATCACACCCATCTTAGAGTACAACGCCCCATTTGGGATGTACCTTACAAGACACCTGCAATAGCTGGAAAGACCACAGAAGTACCTCACCAAGAGGATCAATGGCCTCAAACAGATGCCCTATGCAGCTCTACTGAAGAAACTCCAGTTGTACTCTGTTGCATACCGCCTACTCAGAGGTGATCTCTGCCTGACATACAAGGCCAAGTCCAACTCAGAATTGCCCTTGATCACTATAAGTAAAAAACTAAGAGCTCTCATAAAATCATCCAAAGCAAATTTTGAGAGAAAAATAGCTAAATACTCAAAAGACAATCATAAGGCCTTCTTTAGCTATGTTAGAAACCTGGGAGGAAACTCCCAGATATGTTCAGAACTAGTTCAAAATGATGTGAAGATTACTGATCCTACAGACATTGCCAACATACTGGCTGACAGGTTCAGTGCAAACTTCTCCCCCCCAAAGGAGAGATATCTATACCAGCGATTGCAGCCCCAAACATCTCCAACGCCCAAGTGAGAACTGCTCTCTCCAAAGCAAAAACACAGCATCCACGGGACCTGATGGTGTCCCGGCTGTGTGCTCCCTCAACGAGGAATTAAACCCACAGCTAGGACAGCTGTTTAATCATAGTCTTACCTCTGGATCATTACCCAGGAGTGAAACTGTGGTCTTCACAAAGCGGTGCCTCCACCGACCCTGCCCATTAGCTTGACAAGCCTTATCTGCAAAGCCATGGAGAGGATCATAATGGACCTCATAAATAAAGACATAGGAATTTGCAGACTTTGGATCCATCCCAGTTTGGCTTTGTCAAAGGCAGATCATGCCTTCTAAACTTGGTTGACTTTTGAAACAGTCACCAAAGCCATTGATGAGGGAAAGGCAGTCCATACAGCCTACCTCGATCTGGCGAAGGCCGATACAATATCATTGAAAAACTCATCAGCTTAAATGTTAACCCATACATTACAAGATGGGTTGCAAACTGGCTGAGTGACAGAACACACAGGGTCAGAGTTGCTGGCGCCATGTCAGACTCAAAGCCTGTCACAAGTGGTGTACCACAGGGCTCAGTCCTGGGCCCACTCTTGTTTGCATCTACTTTTCGAAGTACAAGCAAACACAGGAGGGTTATGGCTGACAAAGTTCGCAGATGTCTGCAAACTCAACATAGTAAAAAAACATCTGACACAGATATCCTTCAGAAGGGTCTCACAGAAGCGGATAACTGGTGCCAGAGCCATGGCCTAAAGTTAAATGCCAAAATGCATAGTCATACCCTTGGGAAAAACAAGGTTACCCCTAGCTACCAAATAGGTGGCAATCCACTGAGCACAGAAGAAGTTATCAGGGACCTGGGGACCCAAGTTGATAGTAGTCTATCATTACACCCATGTAGCCAAAGTAGTTAGGAAAACCTTCTACATTGCCCACCTTATCATGAAGGGATTCTCATCTAGATCAAGGGAGGTCATAGTCTCCTATACTCATCACTCATCAGACCAATGATTGTACAATGCCCCATTCGAATGTATCTGACCCGACACTTGCAGCAGCTTGAGAGGCCACAAAGTTCCTCACCAAAGGATAAAGGGTCTCAAACATCTGTCCTATGCTGCCCGACTGAAAGAACTCCAACTCTATTCAGCACATACCTGCTCAGAGGTGACCTTTGCCTAACATACAAGGCCATGTCAAACCCAGATTTGATGAATATGCTTCACCTCAAAAATCTAGATCCGTCAGAGCCACAAGGGCGGAGACTTAAACCTTGACACGGCTATTAATAGGGCGTGCTGGAGGGATAGATTCATCACCCAAAGACTCCTATGCTGTGGAACAAAATCGGTATATGTGAGGCAGAGCACTGGCCTTGTTCAACAGAAATCTTGACCAATGGATGGGAGATCGCAGATATACCCCAGGGATTACCTCAGTGTCACTGCTCGACAGAGGCACAGCAAAATAATGGGTATAGTTCCCCATACTAAAGGGGTGGCGTAAGCCACAAAACTATGGGCTAGGCTTGTAAATGCCCTCGGGCAGATAGCCTAGTATGAACCTATGAACCTACCTAAAGAAAACCTTACCCCCCCCCCCAAGCCACACGCTCTAGGGATCTAAACCTCACCACAACAATAAATAGGATGTGCTGGAGGGATCGATTCCTGTCCCAGAGACTTCCCATGCTTTGGAACAAGATCCCAATCTACACTAGACAGAGCTCCTCACTAACACTCTTCAAAAGAAAAGTACAGTTTTGTACCTACCATAAATGTAGATGTCACTATTGGGGTATAGTCCGCGTCAGTACTAATGTGCATGACATGTCCCTAAAAGACAAGTCCCAAAAACCTGCACCAAAACATGATATATACAAAAATATGGAGGGAGATCCTCGAACATCTACATTTTTCCATTGCTGCAGTCCTGACTATTGGGTAGAATCCCAAAGCAGAGGTACAAATTATAAAGTAGGAGCTGACAACATGCCTTGCAAACAGCTGTGGCAAAACCAGCCCTAGACTTAGAGTAGATAGGAAGGTGATAATGCTTAGAAAGCATGCACTGAACTCCAAGTAGCTGCTTCCAAAATATCATAGTTGCCACCTTAGAAAGGCTGTTGAAGTGGCAGTAGCCCTAGTGGAATGAGGCCTAATCCCAGCTGGAATCTCCTTGCCATGATGGGAATAACAAAATGCAATGCAAAAGCCAATCCACCTAGAAATAGTTTGTTTTGACACAGGCTTACCCTGAGAACTCAAAGCAAAAGAAACAAACAACTGCTGAGACTGCCTAAAATCCTTAGTCCTGCTTAAATAATAACGCAGTTGCCTGTGTACATCTAAAGTGTGCAAAATCTTTTCCCCTTTATTTTGAGGATCTGCAAAAAACGTGGGCAAATGAATAGTTTGGTTTAAAGCCACACTAGAAATCACCTTAGGCATAAAGAAAGGATTAGTGCGTAATGATACCTATCCTTATGGAAAATCAAAAAGGGCTCTACTGCCATAAGGGCCTGCAACCCAGACACCCTTCTTGCAGAAGTAATAGCCAACAGAAAAGCAGTCTTCCATGACAAGTATTTCAATTCAGCAGTAGCTGCAGGCTCAAAAGGTTGTAGAGTAAGTTTTTCCAACACAAAATTGAGATCCCAAGCAGGAGTAGGAGCTCACGTGGGGGTCTTATATTCTTTGCCCCTCTAAGAAACTGCTTGAACAAAGGATGCGAAAACAAAGGTGGGTCACAATCATAGTGAGCTGAAATTGCTGCAGCATGTATCTTTATGGAAGAGAAGGACAAACCTTTGTCCAATAATTCAGTAAGATATTGAAGAGCCACACTCAAATTAGGCTCAGAAATCTCCAAATTCTTTGCTGTACTCCAAAATAAAAATCTCTTCCAATTTTCTGCATACACTTTCCTTGTACTAGGTCTTCTAGCTTCCATAATCACATTTAAAACTTGTTGAGGAAGTTGAGACCTGCTGTGTTTCAACACAGAATATGCCAAGCTGTTAGATGAAGAGAGTATAGCTTGACATTGAGCAAATGACCGTCCTTCTGAGATAACAGATGAGGAATCAGAGGTAAAGGCCATGGAGGCTTCTTTACCAGACTCCGTAGTAGAGGTACCAGTGTTGCCGAGGCCAATCTGGAGCTATCAAAATCATCCTTGGCCTGTCTTGTCTGACCTTTAACAGTACCTTTGGAAGAAGAGGTAGAGGTGGAAAGGCATACACATGAAGGTTTTTCCAACTGAAAGACAGAGCATCCACTTTCCAAGCTGTGTGATGAAACCCTTTGTGCAATACTTTGGCAGCTGGTGGTTTAGTGGAGAAGCGAACAGATCTATGTCTGGAGTTCCCCATGACACTGTCAGTTTCTGAAATACATGAAGATCCAGTTTCCACGGGGATCCATGATTTGTCTGCTTAACACATCTGCTAAGGAGTTCTGTGCTCCTGGCAGAAACCTTGCCTGAAGAGTTAGTTGCATGCTTAGCGCAGTCTCCCATAAAATCATTGCTTGCCTGCATAGAGGATAAGAATGTGTTCCCCCTTGCTTGTTGATGTACCACATGACAGTTGTGTTGTCTGTTAGAATCAACACCTGCCCTGGAAGAAGTAACTCCTTGAAAGCCATTAATGCAAACTGGACTGCTAACATCTCTTACATGTTGATATGTAGATGCTGTAGTCTGGCAGGCCACTTGTCTTGTATCCACTTTCCATTTAGATGAGCTCCCCAAGCAATGTCCGAGGCATCTGTCGTTAAGATCTGACTTGCCTCTGGCCGGGTCACAGAGAGTCCCTTGTTTAGGTGACATTCATGAGCCCACCACAAGAATTCTTTTTGAAGGCAAGGTATTATTGGAATGACAGTGTCCAAATCCTGGCAGTGCTGAGTCCATACATTTTTGAGATACCATTGTAACTTCCTCATATGCAGTTTGGCATTGGGAAGCACCAGAATACAAGATGCCATGAACCCTAATGCTTGAAGGACTGTCCTTGCAGTCAGCACGGACTGATGAGATAGTTGATGGAAGTAAAGTGACAGACTCTTTTGTTTGTCCGGGGTTAAAAAGGCCATCTGGGCTGCTGTATTCAGTCTCACACCCAGAAAGCACATGTCTTGAGAGGGTACTAGACTGGACTTTATTTCGTTCACAGAATACCCTAGGCATCTTAGCACTGCGATAACATATTCAGGTGCTGTAGAAGAACTTTTTTCTTGAGCCAGAATCAGGCAGTCGTCCAAGTAAGGATAGATTTGAATTCCTTGAAGCCTGAAGTAAGCTATCACTGGAGCCAGAACCTTTGTGAATACTCTGGGCAGTAGATAAGCCAAAGGGCAATGCAGAGAACTGATAGAGAATTTCCAGCTCGAAACCGCAGATACTTCCTGCAACTTAGCCTTATAGGCACATGAAGGTAAGCTTCTTTGAGATCTAAAGTTACCATCCAGTGATTTTGCCCAGCAGAGGTAAAAGCTGTTGTAACGTCAACATCTTGAACTTGGGAATGTCCAGATAAGTGTTGAGGATAGATAAATCCAAAATTGGTCTCCACGTGTTTCCCTTCTTTGGTACAAGGAACAGGCGAGAATAAAATCCTAGGCCCCTGTCTGATACAGGGACTGGCTGAATGTTCCCTATGTGAAGTAATTGCGAAACTTGCTTGTGAGCCTCTTTTCTTTGTGGAGGAGGAGCGTCTGGCATGCCTTTGAAAGGGGCATTGTATGGAAATAAAATCTGTAACCGTGGTGAATGATATCCAACACCCATTTGTCTTGAGTAATTAAATCCCAATTTTCTTTGAAAAGAGACAGTCTTCCTCCCAAAGGAGCTGCCAAACGTGAATCTGCTGGCAGCTGAAAAACAGGTCATTGGGTCTGTTTACGAAAGGACTGACCCTGCCCTCACCAGAAGTCTGAGCAGGTGAACTCCCTGTTCTAGGCCTAAAAGAACCTTGAGCCCTGCCCCTACCACGTCTAGACCTACCCCTAGACTGAGAATCATAAGCAGGATATGTCCACCTTAGCAGGCCAATTTCTACTAAACCCGGTGGCTGCACCTGCAAAAATCTTTAACAGTTTGCATAGACTTAGCTTTGTCCTCCATTTTCTTTAAAACTGCTTCCACAGGCGATCCAAACAACACATCAGACTGTAAAGGAGCATCCAAAATCCTTGTCTTAACATGCTCAGCTAAATTCTGATCCTTCAACCAGGCATGCCTGCGAAGAACAGAACTGGTAGCAGCCACCGAGGCCTGTACAGCATCAAAACCACATTGCAAGAATGCTTACCCACTTGTTCAGACACATGAACCAAATCCAGCAACTCTTTACACTCAATACCTTCAAAGCATCCACCTTAGATTTCAATTGTGAAAGGAGATAATTCTGATATTTTAGCATGTGAAACTGACAATTCAAAGCTCGCATGGCTAGAGTGGAAGAAGTATACACTTTCTTTCCCCACCTATCCAAAGCCCTTGCCTCTTTATCAGTGGGAACAGGATTTTTAACCACAGAAGCCTTTACACCCTTAGGGCCTTGAGAAATAGTTTCTGGGTCCGCCCTAGGACTCTTAAACAAATATTTATGAGCCGGGCACCCTATAATACCTATCAGGCTTAACAGGAGCAGGAGGCAAAGAATCAGGGTTCAGGAAGCCTCTGCAAAACATCTTCCACAACAATATACACAGGAGGAATAGCAAAAGGCCTATGCTGGGGTAAAACAAGAACTCCTAAGCCTTTTCCTGGAATCAGAGTAATCCTGGCCTTCCCATTTAAAGTGCTCCCTCATGGAATGCAAAGTCTCTAAAATGAGAAATCCTCAGGCGGAGAAGCTGTAGGTGGAATCATCCACATCAGAATCAGAATAAGTGGGATACTCCTGCATATCTTCCACAGAAGATTCTGAAGCCTCTGAACACTGTTCAAAACTATCAAACTCGGTTCCACCCTAGGCCTCTTATCAGCGGGGCATAGAACCCCTAATCATAGTAATCAAATCTTCTGCCATTTTAAGCATATGCTTCTTAGGTACAGAACCGAAATGCTAGGAGAAGCCCCCACTGAAGCTGAACTAGGCCTACCTCTTAAAGAAGTTTTGGCAACAGAAGGAGGCTCTAACTACCTTGGGAAGAGAGGGAAGAACAGTCACCTGAGAAGCCCCTCAGCCTGGCCTACCTCCTGAGAAGGCACATCCTGTAAGAGTATAGTTTCTGCCTGGGACTCCATGGAAACTCCTGGCAAAACCTCCGGCTCCACTGAGCCTTCTAAAGAACAGCGTCCGGGACTGCGGTTCCTCAACCCTAGGCTTCACAGTTTTATCCTTGCGCTTCTTGGAGGCGGGCGTCGGAGCATCCGGCGGCATTTCGCTTCCCAAACACTAACCTGGCACAGTCTAACCTCCTCTTAATAGTGCGTTTGTTAAACCTAGCACAAGAGCGGCAACCAACAACGTCGTGCTCAGGCCCTAAACAAGGTATACACAAAGTATGATAATCCCTATGAGGTATCTGTTTCCCACAAAATACAGTTATTCACTTTTTCTGACATCCGGTAAAATACTGAGGCAAGAAAAACCAAAATGTTCCCGTACTTAATAACTCTGTTTCGGTCTGAAACTCCGGTTTGAAATATTTCAGAACGCCAACCTGCACTCGCAAAACTGCTTCTGCATCGGACCATGCGGCAAAAAGACTGAGGATATGGCGTGGTCATGCGCATTAGTACCCTGGCGTACTGGCGTCAGTCTAATGCGCCCTGACCCTCTGGTATTCGGGCCGACTGGACGCGGACTATACCCCAATAGTCAGGACTGCAGCAATGGAAGACGAAGAACATCCTTGACGAGTGGATGGGAAACCAAGTTTACTCGGGGATCACTTCAGTGGCTCTCTGCTGGACAGAGACACAGGGAACTAATCTAAGGGGGCGGCGAAAGCAAACACATTCTGGCTAGGCTTATAAATGCCTTTGGGCAGATAGCCTAGTACCCACCTATGAACCAAGTTCATAGATAATCAAAAACTCATTGCCTTCGAATCTACTATTAAGTTTGCCCCCTTTAAAAAAATTAGCTTATACGCAATTAATGATAAACCACTCCTATTTCACTCCAGTCAGACTAAACAAATTTAATCCTAAAGTCTCCCCAGCATGCCCTTGTTGTTTCTCTCCACACACAGACCTTTTACATATTATGTCGTATTGTAAAGCACACACACAAGCTGTGGAACTCCCTGAAAATGCGTCTTGAGAAAATGGGGTACCAAAAGTCAACCCTATCATGGGAGCTTGCGATACTACACATCAGAGCTTAGAATTTGTAAGCTGGAACTGCATGCCCTCATTACTCTTTGCTTACTAATCAAATTTTACATAACTAAGAACTGGAAGGACTGCTCTAAAGTTATCCTAGAAGGAATTTAAAAACCCAACAATAAAATACATATCCTCACAAAAATTATTCATTAGTAATTCTAATAAACAAACATGCTTCCTGAAATCTTTGACATTATCATGGAATACTAACCAATATGAATTACGTTTGTATCTTTAAAAGACCGTTATCTGAAATCTGACTTTAGGCGAGGTAGATATTAAGCCTTTACTTGGACCTTTAGGCTCCCGCTTCAGGTTGCCAGTAGCACGATCTGTATATGTATATATTCTGGTTTTGGAAGGTAGGATGGGGCTGATGTTTTGTTTTGATTACTTGGTGGTATTGTTCTTGAATTTCTTATATGTACCTGAATAGTTGTCATCTGATACCTCCTATATGAAAACAATAAAATTCTTTTGGGGGGGGGAGCTTACGAGGCTTTGTAAGTGTAAGTGTGTGTGTGTGTGTGTGTGTGTGTGTGTGTGTGTGTGTATAAATAAAAAGACCAAGTTGCAGCTTCTACAATACAATCCCTTCCAAAAAGCCATAGATGAAGTCAAGACCCTGGGAGAGTGGGGGCCTTGACCCTATCTGGAATAGTTTTGATGTGGCGAGTACATCAAAAGGTAATATAGTCCTAGACATGCATTTGGAAATGGTCCATTTTGACACAAATTATATGTTCCTCCTACCTTCACAAGAAGTGAAAAAGTGATGTGAAAAATGTAGTTCTGTCAAGATATACAGGACATGTCTGTGAACATCCAAGATAAGGAATACCCTTTTCTCCCTCATATTTGGGTTCAGGAAAAAAACAGGGAGATTGATAGTTTGCTGTAAAGTAAACTTGGATACCACTTTAAACATAAATGATTACTTCGTCACCAAACAAGAAGTAGTATAAACCACAGCAAAGACGGCCAACCAATGAAGTTTTCTGCAAAAAGTCTTTAACAGACGTGACAACAGTAAAAACAACTAGCAGTCAAATTTAAAACAAGCGCTTTCGCCTGGCTAATACCAGCCTTTATCAAGATGTGTATAAGAGGAACCCAAACCTATTTATAATTCTTAATGGTCATCTGACCTACGCCTAATTAGAGTAAAATTAATAAGTTACATTCTTAAAAGGTATATTGAAAATATATATATATATATATATATATATATATATATATATATATATATATATATATATATATATATATATATGTGTATGTATATATATGTAACTTGTGGTATAACCTACTATAAACATACATGCATATTTGTTGGGGTTCAAATAAGTCATTGTGTTTTGTAAATATATTAATAAAAATATATTAATATCCTAAAAACATATATAATTCTTAAAAATGCCTAAAACTTCTAAAAAACAACTTACTATACATATAAACCATAAAGTGTAACTGCAGCAAAATGTAATATAAAATTTATACATTGCTAATGAAGTTAATAAAAATATTAGAAATTATTTATAAATTATTTATACAAATGCATCAAGATATAATATTATGCAAATACAAAAAAAATTATTATGGTCTTTATTATAGTTTGGCCCTTCTAATTTTTAATACACTATTAATGCTAATATTGTCATTGAGCCAGGGGGGTTTGCGGCATTTAACTTTAATTGCCACAACAATTCCTTATATTCTAATGACGTTTCCCAATCTACCCCCTCTTGGATTCTGAGTTGCTTGTTCTAAATCCATGAATTTTAAATTGCATATTTGGACATTTTAAAGAGTGCTTGTAAAAGGCATTAGTTTCTTTCTCTTTCGCAACATCATACAGATGCTCGTAAATTCTTCTTTTCAAAGACCTTTCAGTCTTCCCTATGTAAAAACTTAAACATTGGGTACATATACCAAGGTATACTACTCCTTTGGTTGCACAGTTGTAGTGTCCTGTTGATTTAACCTTAAAATTCCTTGAGGTTATATGCAAGCTGTTATCATTAATTATGTATGAACATTGCTTGCATGCCCCACATTTGTATGTACCTAATCTAGGGGTAGATTGTGTATAACTATTGTGTAACTGTCTTTCAAATAATCCCTTCAAATTAACATTCCTTCTATTCACAAATTTGGGCCTGTCCGACACTAACTCTTTAATATCTTCTTGTAATGTTAAAACTGGCCACTAACTTGTCACAATTTTTTCAACTTGTAACGAATCCTTACTAAAGGTTTGTATAAATAAATTATGTGCCTCAAACTGGGCATCTTGTTGAACACGTCTATTCTCACTTGCCACTATACCTAAGAGGGGAAAATATTTACTTTTGCTGTCAGATGTAACCTCTTCTGCCAACTTATTAACTAGGTGTATAGGGTAACCTCTTTCTAAGAATAAATCTTTTAAAAAGTTAATTTCTTGTACAAATAGTTGTTCTGTAATGCACATCCTAGCTGCCCTAATAAATTGGCCTTTCAATATAACTTTCTTCTGATAAAAGGGATGTCCACTATCAAAATGAAGATAGGAATTAGAAAAAGTACTTTTCCTATAAATTTTAGATTGAAAGGTGCCAGTATGCTGATTTTTAGACAGAGACATCCAAATAATTAAAAACTTCTTCACTGATGTCATATGTAAACTTTAAAAATTGTGTGGAAGAATTAATGTAAAGCATAAAATCCATAAATTCATTAAGGTTACCACTCCATAACACACAAATACCGTCCAAGAAACGTTTGTAATGTGTAATAAACTTCGACCAAGGGGTTGAAAATATAAATTTGTTCTCCCAATAATGAAGAACAATTTTGGCATAGGATGAGGCACATGGAGCACCCATGGCGACCCCTTTCTTCTGTTTGAACAGCTCTCCATTGAAATATATATAGTTATTTTCAAGTATAAATTTCCATATATTCAACCACCATTCTAATAGTGTTTGGGCTAAATTCAGATGACAAACATCAGACTTCATTAAACCATTCAAGACCAACAGCATGAAGGATACTTAGAAATAATTCAACAATGTCTATACTGATCGGGCAGATCAGGGGGGGGGGGCAGACCGGGGGACAAGGGAGCAACATACCAGCAACAGGGTTGAGGCAAACCCCGCAGATAGAGGTATCTGATGCATTTATTAATAATGAAATTAGAGGAATTATGTTAGATTCTGCTACGACTAACTGTATGGTCATGAAGAAAGATAATTTTTGCATTTACAATTATACTGATATGTTAGTAACATCTGAACACTTTACACTGTTTACTAGAGGATTTCAATTTGTTCCGTTGCGCTCACTAGATTTAACTAGTACTATCTTGGATTTAAAACTGTTTGTTAGATGTCTGAATCTGAATGTTTTCTTTAAAGGACAAACATACTTAAATGAAAGTTTTATAAGACCCAGTACACTAAATCCTCCCACACACCCAGCATTAAAGATATTCGAAGAATTAGTTGAAAATGATTTAAGAAAGCAATATTCTACTAATACATCTTCTCAACCTTCAAATTTGAGTATAGAAGTATTTCAGCTAATTAACACTTTAAAGAAGGAAGGTATACGAGTTATGAAACCAGACAAAGGGGGAGGGGTGGTGTTAATGTATAACTGGGACTATGAAGCGCAAATGCATATGTTACAAGATACTGAACAGTACAGTGTTGTCTCAATTAACGAGATTAATATTGCCTGCTCAAAAATTAAATATTTATTATATGACCATCTGATGCAAGGAGCAATTAATGAAAAATTATACAATTATTTGCATGTTAACAAACCTACTACATCAGTGATTTTTGGGATACCTAAAGTGCACAAAGGTTTGGATCCTTTAAGATTCAGACCGATTGTGGCAGGGGCAGGCAGCATTGTTGAACCACTTGGGAAGTTTATTGATCAAACTGTTAAACAATTAGTTCTTTCTGTAGAATGTATTTGTAAAGATTCCTGGGAGTTTCTTAAAAGTATCCAAAGTAATTTTTATGATGCAACTAACTTCATGATCAGTATAGACATTGTTGAATTATTTCCAAGTATCCCTCATGCTGTTGGTCTTGAATGGTTTAATGAAGTCTTATGTTCGTCATCCGAATTTAGCCCAAACACTATTAGACTAGTGGTTGAATTTATGGAAATTATACTTGAAAATAACTATATATATTTCAATGGAGAGCTGTTCAAACAGAAGAAAGGGGTCGCCATGGGTGCTCCGTGTGCCTCATCCTATGCCAACATTGTTCTTCATTATTGGGAGAACAAATTTATATTTTCAACCCCTTGGTCGAAGTTTATTACACATTACAAACGTTTCTTGGACGATATTTGTGTGTTATGGAATGGTAACCTTAATGAATTTATGGATTTTATGCTTTACATAAATTCTTCCACACAATTTTTAAAAGTTTACATAGAACATCAGTGAGGAAGTTTTGAATTATTTGGATGTCTCTCTGTCTAAAAATCAGCATACTGGCACCTTTCAATCTAAAATTTATAGGAAAAGTACTTTTTCTAATTCCTATCTTCATTTTGATAGTGGACATCCCTTTTATCAGAAGAAAGGTATATTGAAAGGCCAATTTATTAGGGCAGCTAGGATGTGCAGTACAGAACAACTATTTATACAAGAAATGAACTTTTTAAAAGATTTATTCTTAGAAAGAGGTTACCCTATACACCTAGTTAATAAGTTGGCAGAAGAGGTTACATCTGACAGAAAAAGTAAATATTTTCCCCTCTAAGGTACAGTGGCAAATGAGAATAGACGTGTTCAACAAGATGCCCAGTTTGAGGCACATAATTTATTTATACAAACCTTTAGTAAGGATTAGTTACAAGTTGAAAAAATTGTGACAAGGTACTGGCCAGTTTTAACATTACAAGAAGATATTAAAAGAGTTAGTGTCGGACAGGCCCAAATTTGTGAATAGAAGGAATGTTAATTTGAAGGGATTATTTGAAAGACAGTTACACAATAGTTATACACAATCTACCCCTAGATTAGGTACATACAAATGTGGGGCATGCAAGCAATGTTCATACAGAATTAATAACAGCTTGCATATAACCTCAAGGAATTTTAAGGTTAAATCAACAGAACACTGTAACTGTGCAACCAAATGAGTAGTATACCTTGGTATATGTACCCAATGTTTACGTTTTTACATAGGGAAGACTGAAAGGTCTTTGAAAAGAAGAATTTATGAGCATCTGTATGATGTTGCGAAAGAGAAAGAAACTAACGCCTTTTACAAGCACTCTTTAAAACGTCCAAATATGCAATTAAAATTCATGGTTTTAGAACAAGCAACTCAGAATCCAAGAGGGGGAGATTGGGAAACGTCATTGGAATATAAGGAATTGTTGTGGCAATTAAAGTTAAATGCCGCAAAACCCCCTGGGCTCAATGACAATATTAGCATTAATAGTGTATTAAAAATTAGAAGGGCCAGACTATAATAAAGACTATAATAAAAATGTTTTTGTATTTGCATAATATTATATCTTGATGCATTTATTGTATAAATAATTTATAAATAATTTCTAATATTTTTATTAACTTCATTAGCAATGTATAAATTTTATATTACATTTTGCTGCAGTTACACTTTATGGTTTATATGTATAGTAAGTTGTTTAGAAGTTTTAAGCATTTTTAAGAAATTATATAAGTTTTTAGGATACTAATATATTTTTATTAATATATTTACAAAACACAATGAATTATTTGAACCCCAACAGATTTTAACAAATATTCATGTATGGTTATAGTAGGTTATACCACAAGTTACATATATATATACATACATATATATATATATATATATATATATATATATATATATATATATATTTTTTTCGATATACCTTTTAAGAATGTAACTTATTAATTTTACTCTAATTAATTAGGCGTAGGTCAGATGACCATTAAGAATTATAAATAGGTTTGGGTTCCTCTTATACACATCTTGATAAAGCCTGGTATTAGTCAGGCGAAAGCGCTCGTTTTAAGTTTGACTGCTAGTTGTTTTTACTGTTGTCACTTCTATTAAAAACTTTTTGCAGAAAACTTCATTGGTTGGCCGTCTTTGCTGTGGTTTATACTACTTCTTGATAAATCATTAGTTCTCAATGAAGCCATGTCCCTGTAAAAAATGAGACGGGGTTAACCCACCATAAGAGCTTGAAATTCAGATACCCTTCTTCTACAAGTCAGAGCAAATCAATAAAACTGTTTTCCACGTCAAGAACCTCAAGTCAGCCAGGTTAAGTGGTTCAAATGGAGCAAGTGTTAGCTTCTGTCATGAAGGGGCCACCGGTTTTCTTGAAGGCATTTTATGTAAAAGCTCTTTCAATAAGTTTGACATGAAAATGCTTTGAAAGAGGACCGTCCAAGGGCAGACGTTGAAATGGCCAATAAACAAACCTTGAAAGAGAAGTATAAAAGGTCATAGGACAGTAACTTATACAAATACTGCAAAACCAGAGAACAATTAGCCCTGAATAGGTGCTGGTTACACTGACAAAAAACTTTGCATTTGCTAATGTATATAATTTTAAACTAGCTGGCTTTCTTGCTTCCATTAGTACCTACTGCACATCCTCAGAAAACAGGTGCCTAAAAAAGAATTAAGATTCCATCATACATGTAGTCAATTAAAGTTGCCTGGTGTCAGGGTGCATCAAACACCCCTGCTCATGTATGATAAAAGCCTGTCTGTGAGAAAGTTTGTGATAAGTGCCCCTGGCCATTTCCAAAAGACGGGAAAGTGACAGTTGCCAGGGCCACACAGGAGTCACGACAATGATCTTGGGGGATTCCTTCTGAATCTTCAGAAGTGTACTGTTTATTAGTGAAATCGGTAGAAAAGCATACAGGCCAGTCCAAGGAAAAGAAAAGAAAATGCATCCGTTTTCCAGGCCTTCTTGGATGTAGTCCTGGAGCACAATCCTGCCGTTTGATTGTTCAGAGAGGAGACAAACCGGTCTACTTGAGGAACTTCCCACTGAATGATCAAGTCTGGAAGCCCCACCCCCATTCATGATTGTGTGCCATTCTACCCTTCTACTCAGCTTGTGCGCCACAATTTTGCTCTGATGGAGTGTAGGATGCCTGCAGAAGGAGACTAGCCTGTGAAGCTCCATCCCAAGCCAACATGGCTAGTCTGCAGAAGAAATGCAACCTGGTTCCTACTTGCTTGTTGATATACTGTTGATATGTAATGTAACTGGAGGGTGTTTCTTTAAAGTGTTTGTATTTTTTATCTGATGATTGATTAGATGATGGTTTAATTAATTGTATTTAATTGAATATATATATATATATATATATATATATATATATATATATATATATATATATATATATATATATACACACACACACACACACATATATGCATATATATATATATATATATATATATATATATATATATATATATATATTCATATATATATATATATATATATATATACACACACACACACACACACACACACACACACACACACACACACACACACACACACACACACACACACAGATATATTTTCTTTTTGTGTGTTGAACATTTTGTAACTCCAGGAAGAGGAAAAAGGTCTTCCAACCCTTTTAATGAAGTGGGTAAGGCTAATACAGCACATTTGTCAATAGCAGACCATATTAATCTACAGTCACTTGAACGGCTGCCGTTTAAAGAAAATAGGTTTGCAGAGGTATCTGGATATAGACATTACCCCTCGGGGGTTATGTTTTGTAAAAAAAATCCATCTGCTGCTTTTGATACCTCTGATGTAACTGAATCAGAGTTTGAAAAATGGTGGATTGCCGCCTCTCACAGATGTCTAAGGAAATGGCTGCTAATACTGATAGAGCGAAATACTTTAAAACAGCAGAAAGTGAAAGATTGCAGCTGCTTGCGATGAATTATCTGGGCGGCTCTAAATTTGAACAGCTGTTATGCTCATTAAATATCAAACTAGAGGAAAACTCTAGTAAGACTATACAACACAAAATCAACAAGCTGCAAAGAGACATTTGGGACTATGACTCTGGATTGGCTTTTAAGAAAGCAGCCAATTAGAATGGTACCAGAGGCTTTATAAACACTTCTGGCAGTCCTAAGAGATGCCAAAATGTCTCTTGCTTCAACAGATGGAACCAATACTTCTGTAGGTTCCAATTATGAAACTACAATCTATCCACCTTTGCCTGCTCCCCAACAACCTAATTATATAAATATGTTTTGATGCCAAGGAAAACGACAAAATGGCTACAAATCAACAGAACAGCTACAAATGATGGTATGAAGGTAACAGAGACTCTCAATTTAAACAAAATAAAAGGATAAATATTAATTTTAAATATATTAGTACTGTAGTTAAAGGCACAAAAAGATGTGATTCGAATAACTGTACTGTGAATTTATCTGGGGTTAAGTGAGACTGAAAAGTCCGTTTTACAATATGGTCTCAAGTTTATACCAACAGCTTTACTTAGAGCACACTTTATTAAAGCAGAAGTGTTTAAGTTAATAAGAAAATTGCATCTGGTTAACTATTATGAATCTGATACTAAAACCATGTTAGTTAATGAAGAAAGTGCATCTGTAAGTGCAGATGAACTGCTAGATTTTTTTTTTCTTGTGGTGATTCTTTTGAAACAGTTGAAAAAGTTCATAGGTTCATACTAGGCTATCTGCCCTAGGGCATTTATAAGCCTAGCCAGAATATGTTTGGCTTTCGCCACCCATTTGAAATTTATTTTGCTATGCCCTTTTTCGAGGTTAGTATACTGTGCCTCTGTCTAACAGTGACACAGAAGTGATACCCGGGGTAAACCTACGATCTCC
>NC_056736.1:576405814-576415814 GCF_019279795.1 Protopterus annectens
AGCATGGATTTTAATGGAGGAAAAAGAAAGTCCTTTGTGTAACATCTCAGTTAGATACTGTAGAATGTGAGGTTGAATTGTGTCTTGACCTTTAGCTTGGTTCCAGGCACAAAACCTTTTCCATTTGTCCGAATAAGCCTTCCTGGTGCTTGGCCTCTTGGCTCCCAGAATAACAACCAGAACTGCTTGGGAAAGAGGAGCTGGCTGGATGTTTAGTTGATTTGCCATGCAGCCAGATTTAAAGTTTTGAGCTGGCTGTGAAGAATCTGATTGTTTTGTTGTGTGAGCAAATGGGGAAATTGTGGCAATATCCATGTGGGCCGTGGGCCATATTCCTCAATAGCGGGTACCAGTGCTAGCGTGGCCAGTCTGGGGCTATGAGAATCAGTCGTGGTCTCTCCTTTTTGACTTTCAGAAGTACCTTTGTGAGAAGAGGCAATGGAGGGAAGGCATATACTGTCAGGTTTTTCCAACTGAGAGAGAGAGTGCATCCACTTTCCAAGCTTGATGGTGAAGTGTCCTTGTACAAAATTTTGTTAGTTGATAGTTTTGAGGACTGGCAAACAGGTCTATGTCTGGAAGGCCCCATTTTTGAGTTATCATTGCAAATATTTGTGGATCTAGTTTCCACTCGTGGGGATCCTTGATGTTTCTGCTGAGGTCGTCTGCCAAAGTGTTCTTCTGTCCTGGCAGCAATTGAGCTTGTAACTGAACTTGGTAAGCTAGAGCTGTGTTCCATAAGATCATTGCTTGCCTGCATAGAGGGTAGGAATGTGTACCCCCTTGTTTGTTTATGTACCACATTACTGTGGTGTTGTCCGTCTTTATTCTAAGTTGTCCTGGATGCAATAGATCCTTGAAGGCTGTCCGAGCTTTCTGTACAGCTAGCATCTCTTATGTGCAGATTCCTTTGATCTGCAGTCCATACGCCTTGAACGCACTGTCCTGCCATGTGTGCCCCCCAAGCGTAATCTGATGCATCTGTTGTGATAGTTTGCCTGGCTGGGGGCAAGGTGAAAGGATGACCCATGTTGAGGTGACACGCCTGTGACCACCACAGAAATTCCTGTTGCAGGCAGGGAATGAGAGATATCATTGTGTCCAAGCTGTGGCTGTGTTGAGACCATACGCTTTTTAGGTACCACTGTAATTTCCTCATATGCAGCTTTGCAAATGGTATTATTAGTATGCAAGATGCCATGAAGCCCAAGGCCTGCAGAATTTTTCTTGCAGTTAAGTGGGTCTTTGTTGCCATTGTCTTGAAATATTGAGCCAGTTGTAGTTGCTTGTCTGGCGTAAGATAAGCCTTCTGGGCCGTTGTATTCAAGCTGGCACCCAGGAATGTCATTTTTTGTAAGGGTACTAGTTTTGACTTCTTTTTGTTTACTGTGTACCCCAGGCAGTTTAGTAGATGTTTTACAAAGGCCAGATGATGTAAGGAATGTCTTTGCTTTCTGCTTGGATGAGGCAGTCGTCCAGGTATGGGTATATTTGAATTCCTCTTTGTCTGCAGTATGCAATTACTGGTGCCAGGCATTTTGTGAAGACTCTCGGCGCAGTAAATAAGCCAAAGGACAGTGCAGAGAATTGGTAATGGGTTGAACCTGCAATGAAACAGAGGTATCTTCTGCAACTTTGTCTGATAGGGACATGCAGGTATGCCTCCTTGAGGTCCAACGTTACTAGCCATGCTTCCTTGCCCAACATGGGAAGAAGCTGCTGTAGTGTTAGCATCTTGAATTTGGGTACTTGTAAGTGTTTAGAATTGAAAGGTCCAGAATAGGTCTCCAGGCATTGTCCTTTCTGGGCACTAGAAAGAGTCTTGAGTAAAATCCTTGACCTTGCTCTCGAGTAGGTACCAGTTGAATGGCTCTCATGTCCATGAGAGCTGAAATTTGTTTTTGTGCCTCTGCCCATTGATTTTGTGGCAGGTTTGGCATTCCTCTTTTCATTGGCAAGGTGTGAAAATGGAATCTGTATCCTCGTAAAATTATGTCTAGGACCCATTTGTCCTTTGTGACAAATGTGCCAGTTGTCTGAAAAAGCGCGAGTTTTCCCCCCAAGGGGGCTGCCAAGAGAGTATTGCTTGGCCAGATGAGGTGCAAGTCATTGAGTTTGCCTTCTGGTGGATTGGGACCTGCCTTCTCCTCCCTACTGTGTTGTAGTGCCCCATTGGCAAGGTTTATACTGGGCTTGTGGTTGTCCTCTGCCACTTGGACATCTGTATTTACCCCTCTGTGGTCTGTCAGTAGCTGGAAAGGACCAATTTTTTGTTGGCCAGTTTCTGCTGAAGCGAGGGGGTTGTACCTGTAGGAAATCTTTGACTGTCTGCATAGATTTTGCCTTATCCTCCATTTTCTTTAAGACTTCTTCTGCTTTAACTACAAAAAGAACATCCTGCTGTAATGGAGCATCTAGAAGTTTTGCTTTAACATGATCAGGCAGAGTTTGTTCCTTTAACCAAGCATGCCTACATACAGACCTAGTGACAGCTGCTCCGCAGGAGACCTCTAAAGAATCAAACCCACATCGTAAGGTATGTTTGCCCACCTGTTCAGTGGCGTGCAACAGATCCTGTACTTCTTTCAATTCAGATTGTTGCGGGAGAGTGGTTATTCTTTGCCTTAACTGAGAGATTAGGAATTGCTTATACTTAAGCATGTGAAATTGGCAATTCAGTGCCCTCATAGCTAGTGTGGCTGAGGTGTAAACCTTTTTCCCCCACCTGTCTAGTACTCTGGAATCCCTCTCAGAAGGTACAGGGTTTTTAGCCATAGAAGCCTTAGCCCCCCCCCCCCCTTGGGACCCTGGGAGATGGTCTCTGGGTCAGCTACAGGGCTTTTGTAAAGAAATTTGTGGGAATCAGGCACTCTACAGTATCTGTCAGGCTTAGCCGGAGCAGGAGGTAGAGAGTCTGGGTTCAAACTGGATTCTAAGTAAACATCATCCACAATGTCCAAAACTGGTGGGATGGCAAGTGGTCTGTGTTGGGTGAGTAAAAGAAACTCTCTGAGCCTTTTCTTAGAGTCAGAGTAGTCCTGACCTTCCCAGTGAAAATGTTCCCTCAGTGTGTAAAGTTTCCCCAAAGGAGTAGTCTTCAGGAGGAGAAGCTGAGGGAATAGAATCCTCAGCATCAGAATCTTCATAAGGTGAGAAGGAGTAATCTTGGTCCTCAGAGGAGTCTGAAGAAATAGACACTTGTTCAGAGGATGCATAATCTTCCTCTTGTCTAGGCCTTTTGTCAGGAGGGGGCTGGGAACCCCTGATTAAAGAAATCAAATCTTCAGCCATTTTGAGCATCTGTTTCTTAGGCATGGGGCCTTGAACAGGAGACTGAAGTGCAGTACTTTTAGATTTAGTAGGAGTCTTCGTCTTAGAAAACGTTTTAATGGTGACAGTCGGTCTGAAAACACCTTCAGAAACCGATGGCATTTCTGTAGCACCGACGTCTTTTGCAGCAATGTCGTCGGTAGGGTCTGAACTAAATGGCTGCGTCGGCCTGGTGCATTCTGCCAAAATTTCCGTAGCGGTCTCCGGTTCCAGATCTGCGGTAGTCAGGGGCTGCGTCAGAGCCTCACTGAGGACCGGAGACTGGACCAGCCGAGGCCTCGGAATCTGTTTTAGGCCTGGGCTGTCTGTCCTTATCCTTGCGTTTTTTGTGCACGCCGGTAGTCGGCTGCTCCAACGGCATGGTGTAATTAAATTTCCTACCGAAGTAGTGTCGTGCGAAATCAAAGCGTCTTAATAGTACGCTTATTAAACCTAGCACAAAAACGACAAGTAGTGACGTCGTGGTCTGGGCCTAGGCAAGGTATGCAATAAGAATGAAAATCCTTAGGAGGTATTTGCTTCCCCACAAGAAATATAATTGTTAATTTTTTCTGACATCTGTCTGAGGCAAGAAAAGTTTCCCCAACGGGGTACTTAGCTTTACAGAAGACGTCGGTCTGAAATTCGAATTCGAAAATCTCAGGAGTCGGCCGTCCGGTACTTGCGAACTGCTTCTGCTTCGGGCACCGCACGGCAAGAAAGAATGAAGAAAATGGCATCGGTTGCATTATATATATCCTTGGCGCACTGACGTCAGGGAAGAAGCGACAGCAACAGACGCCGGACCAAGACTTTGGAATTCCGGCCGACTGCGGGGCCACCTGACAACAGGATAACCCAAGTGTGATGACTGCGGCAGGGTAACACTATGAACATCTGAAAATGCCAGGAAGCAGAGAAACATAACTTCCTGAAAAGGGGGTGAACTGGAATATGGAGATAAGCATCCTTGAGATCTGGAGAAGCCATATAAGCTGGAGGAAGCAGAAGAGGGAACAGTCTGAAGGGACAACATTCAAAATAAGGGCACCTTCGGAAAACTGTTTAGATGAGAGAGATCTAGCATTAGTCTCCAAGTACCCTCTATCCAGGGCACTACAAACATCCTGGAGTAAAACCCCCTCCCTCTTGGAGACACTGGCACCTCTTGTATAGTACCAAGAAATTAAAGATCCCAAAGCACCTCTGGAAAGAGATACAGTTAATTCCTGAAGGTGTCAAGACATACCCATAAAAAGGGAAAGAGATTTCCTGACAGAGAGAGACAGAGACAAATACAGAGACAGAGACAGACAAAAATGGCTGGGAAGAATAGGACAGTCAGACTGCACCTAGTTTATCTGTAAAAGGAGACTTCTGAAGAAAAGAAGTCAGAGTAGCCTTAGCACCCTTTTTACCCTTAGGAGGAGGGCGAGATTGCTTGCGAACAAAGGCTGGCTTATTAGGGTACTTTCTCTGAAATTTAGGCACAGGAGAACAGACATGTTTAAGTCTCTATAAAGCACTGGCCTTATCCTGAAGGGACTTAAACTTGTTTGGTGAAGCTGCAGCTGCTATGTTTATCATCAAGAGGGGAAGCCATCAACTTAGCCTTATTATTATCATGCAACGGTTGAAGGCGAAGCAAAGAAAAACTCATCGCTAACCCAAAAGCAGCAGCCCAAGAAAGAGCATCTGCTGCATTATGACTACACTTGATGAAATGATGAGCCACCTGGGAGGAAGTCCCCAATAGGGAAAGGGATAGGTTTTATTCTCTGAGTCTGGAAGATAAGAAATAACATGACAGGGTTGGGATGGGAGAGCCAACAAATATCTGGACGTTTAGGTGTTAATGAACAGCCGGAAAAGCCAAGGTAGCAGAGGTACAACCTTTTTGCTTAGGCTTTCCATGGTTCTGCTATTATTTATCAGAGAGCAATTACTTGGGAGAAGAAAGCAACTGAGATGGCTCGTCAAAAGCCAGACCCTACAGAGGGATCAGCAGAAGGGCAACTGCACAAAAATGTACAGTCTTCGGGTACCCTGCAGCTATCAGGTTTCTTGGGAGCAGGGGGTTGAGAGCCTGGAGCCCTAGAAACTTGGGAAAATTCATCCAACAAGGCAGACAAACAGGAGGAACAGAAGGCCTAGGCGACACCCATGTGCAGCAACCCGCAATACCTTTTTTGTACCTCAGAAACCTGACCACAATCTCATTTAAATAATTCCATAAACCTGCAGATTAGTGTCCCTAAAAGAAATTTCTTCAAAGAGTACCAGAACTGGTAGACTCCTTTTCCTCTGATCCATAACTCAAAGGAGAAGGAATCTGAGAAGAGTAAGCAAGGGATTCCTCATTCAAATCTGGTTCCTCCTCAGAGGAATCCTGCTCAATGGGTCATTTTAGGAGAGTACAGGACGTAGAGAACTGGGGAGGGGGGAAGGATGGCACAGAGACACATCCTCCCCGAGGAGGTTTCAATGCCAAAGCACTAAACAAGCCCTAAGTGAAGGACTGCCATTCACCTCTGTGGATGCTTAGGAACAGAAGTACTGTATTTAATCTCTTGCTTTTTCTTCAAAAGGGAAGTCCGCCTTATAAAATTTGGACATCTGTGATCCAGGACAGCATTCAATGATGGCAGCAGGGCAGTCTGACTAAATTGGAGTAAAACACCTAGACCACTCAGATAATCAGCCATAGCTCCCTGAGCCTCCGAAACAGACGTCTGCAATGCCTCGTCGGACGTGCTTAAAATCAGATCCCCAGCGGCCTCCAACCCGGTCGTTGCAGAGGAATCCAACGATAAAGCTGGGCGAACCTCTGGGTATTCACTCGCCTCAGGAGATATGCCTGGCAGAGACTGAACAGCAGAAGCTTCTGGCTTAAGCTTCTTTGCTTTCTTCACCAATGGCTGCCCCTCAGAGAGCAAGGTTCCCTCCACTGTGTCTTTCACAAAAAGCTCAAGACGCAGGTTTTCAAGATAAAGTGCCAAAGAAGAGAGTCTACCACAAAGGGCTTTAGGAACAAAGGCCTGACAGATAGAACGGGATATATGGTTGTGCGAGTCGCCAAGGCAAAGACAGTTTGTGGTGGTTTTTAAGGGGAATCAGTCTCCCATAATGGCATTTACCCTTCCGGGATGACATGAAATCCCACAATCAACAATAAAAGACAGACAGTAAAAAATTTCTCCAAAGCCAACTTCATGCTTCTTAAGACAGAAGTGGTGAACTTAATGACACCAATGCAGATGGAAAAGACAGTTACAACTGCTGAATCCTACACAAATGCACTCTAAGTACTTACATGAGTGCATGGACTGTGCTATCCCAAACAGAACCAAGACGCTATCCTCCAAAAAAAAAAGGAAGTCAATCAGGTGGTCCCCTGCCATAAACAAACTGTACAACAAAAGGAATAAACTGCTGCAAAAGAGAGTAAAATCCCATGAGTGGAGGAGCTCCCTGGTCAGCCTACGCAAGAAGCTGAGATCCCTTATAAGATCTTCCAAAGCTAGCTACGAAAACAAAATCACCACTAAATCCAAGGACAACCACAAAGCATTCTATAGCTATGTCAAGAATCTAGATGGCAACACCCAGATCTGCTCTGAGCTACAGCACAAAGCCACGAAAATTACAGAACCAACTGATATTGCCAACATCCTGGCAGATCGGTTCAGTGCTAACTCAACTCCCTCTCACCCCCCCTAAAGGGCCCATATCTATACAAGAAGAATGCAGAGTCCCTGTAAATCACAACTACGTAGGTAAAAGCTGCACTCTCTAAAGCCAAAAACACAGCATCCATGGGACCAGACAACATCCCAGGCTGCGTTTTACATGAACTTCAGAACGAACTGGCTCCCCACTTAAGTACCATGTTCAATAATAGCCTCGCATCAGGCTTTGCGCCCACTGAATGGCGCACAGCAACAGTTATCCCACTCCACAAAGGGGGTGCCACCACTGATCCCGGGAACTAATCGACTTGTTAGCCTGACGAGCCTGGTCTGCAAGGCCATGGAACGTATCACCATGGAACTCATAAACAAAGACATTGGTAACCTCCAAACTCTGGATCCCACCCAGATCGGGATTGTGAAAGACAGATCATGCCTCCTGAACCGGATAAGACTTCTATGAGGCAGCCACCAAAGCCGTGGATGAGGGTAAGGTGGTTCACACAGCCTATCTTGACCTCGCCAAGGCTTTTGACACCATCCCCCATTCTGGAATTACAGCTAAACTCACTAAACTAGGAAAAATCCTTACATTACAAAACGGGTTGCCAACTGGCTCACTAACAGAACCCACAGTGTAAAAGTTGCAGACTCCAAATCTAACATCAAAGCAGTGACAAGTGGAGTACCACAGGGTTCCGTCCTGGGACCTCTCCTATTTGGTATCTACTTCTCTGAAGTACAGGCTAACACAGGCGGCCTCTGGCTAACGAAGTTCGCAGCTGACTGCAAACTAGGAGCCACAGTCAAGTCCCTAAATGATGTGGACATCCTACAGAAGGGCCTCACTGAGACAGATGCCTGGTGTCAGAGCCATAGCCTCAAGCTCAATGTCAAAACGTGCAGTGTCATCCCTTTTGTAAAAACTTTGTACCCATGAACTACAACATGGGCACCAATCTACTTAACACCGAATGCGTGATAAGAGACCTTGGGACACAGGTGGACAGTAGTCTCTCCTTTGATAGTCACAACACCACAGTAGTCAGGAAGTCCTTCTACGTGGCACACCTCATCATAAAATTCTCATCAAGGAAAAAACAAAAAAGGAGGTCATTGTTCCCTTCTACTCGTCACTCATTAGACCCATTATAGAGTACAACGCCCCTTTTGGAATGTACCCAAAGACATCTGCAGCAGCTGGAAAATGATTACTGTCCTCAAACAAATGACCTACACTGACCGCCTCAAAAAACTCCAACTTTAATCCATAGCACATCGCCTACTCTGAGGTGATCTTTGCCCAACATATAAACCTGTGTCAAACACAGAGCTGTTGGACATGCTACACCTAAAGAAATCCCAATCCCTCAGAGCTACACGCTCTAGGGACCTAAACCTTGTCACCACAACAAACAGGACACGCTGGAGGGATAGACTCCTGTCCCAGAGACTTCCTATACTCTGGAACAAGCTACCCATCTATGTCAAGCAAAGTTTTTCATTAGCACTCAAGAAAGATCTTGAGGAGTGGCTGGGAAATAGGAAATACACCCCAGGGATCACTTCTGTGTCTATGCTCGACAGTGGCACAGGAAAATAACTTTCTTGGGCAGCTTAAGCCATGGAACCTTGCTGGCTAGGCTTACATAGGCCCTTGGGCCGATGTTCATAGGTAGGTCCTAGGCTAAGTAAAAAAAAAAAAAAAAACAGGGCACTTCACTGCAATGGCTTGGTGAACCAGCAATGGAATGGGTGTTCAAACAGAAGATCAAGAGATTACATTCGGACTGCGACAAAGAAATTCTGAGGAGGGTGCATCAGGATGTCACCTTTAAGCCTAAGCCCTATGCTACACAAGAAGCACATGCATGGCATATGACGTACCTTAAAGCAACATAAGGCTTAGGTATACTGGCGAGATATCAGGCCGAGACCTTGGCAGGGAAACCCTAATGTTATGAATACTGCCAATAGTGAAATGGAAGGACATCTAATAATATGATCCAGACACACAAAACCTTAAATGCCTGAAGTCTGGATGAATCAGAATGGGATAAGCATCTTTTAAATATAGTGTTACCAAGAAACTTGAATGACGAAGAAAAGATAAGTTGTGAAGTGACATCTGTCACAAACAGTTTTAGGAAAGGATCCAGAACTGGTTTCCAAACATTTTTCTTCTTTGGTACTAAAAAGATCCTTGAATAAAACCCCTTTCCACCTGGGAAAGTGGAACTGGTTCTATCACTCCTCAGGACTCCATGTGACGAAGGACAGGTGGAAATAAGAGTTTGGTCTGGAAGATGAGGAATGGCCCCTGAAAGGAGGAATTTCCTCCCACTACTACCTGTATCCTTAAAGAATGATCTTCACAACCCATTTGTCTGAAACCATTACCAAAAAGAGATGAGTAGATTTTCAGACTTTCAGCAAGAAAACAAAAGGGCTGCCAGGGTGGGAGGGGGAAACAAAGTCGCTTAAATAGCCACTCTGACTTATCGAACTGTCCCCGGTTTTGGGACTTTCCAGAATTCTGCTTGGAAACCCCTTGCCATTTCTTCTTAAACATCCACTTGCCTATAATTTGTTGAGACTAGTATTCTGTTTCTTACCAAAACTGGATGGGGAGTTAGACAATCGCTCTGAAATTTTGAAGGAAGGGAGAGGATCTCTGAATCAGCTTATTCCTTTCATCACACCTTTTGATCTCATTTGCAGCAGACGGACCAAAAACAATCTCTCTCAAAAGGAGAATTTAAAATATCATCATCCAACCACATAAATATCCTCAAAACAGTACCTGTGCCTAGCCCTCAAAAGTAGTGTCATTCATACACACGGTGTATACAATGGAGTAGTGACTTGAGCAAGAACAAAAATTAAATTTAAAGCAGATTTTACCTCACAAGAAGAAAATGCAAACAAAACATTCCTCATACTTCAGCAATTAATCAGGACAAACCTTAAGATCCAAGACAGGCAACTCAAAATTCCAAAAA
>NC_056736.1:576420814-576523314 GCF_019279795.1 Protopterus annectens
TAAACATTAACTGGGAGAACAAGTACCAACTCCCTTGCCCAACATTTTCTAGAATTTATAAACTCAAACGCCCTAGATAAAACTGGTCAACACTCCCACCAGAGGTGACAACGTATTGGACCTGGTCATCACCAACATGGGCAACTGGTGTTCCACACCGGAGGTCAACCCCTCACTGGTTAGATCTGACCATAAACAAATCACTTTGGATAGCCCCACCCCCGGACAAGAAAACCACTGTGAAAAACTTTTCAAAAGCAAACTTCACGTTACTTAAGACCAAGGTGGAAAGTTTCAAAGCCCCCATTGCTAATGGATAACACTGTCCAAGCTGCAAAATCCTTTACTAATGCATTCTACGGGCACCTACAACAATGCATGAATTGTGCTATCCCAAGCAAAACCAAGACTCACTCCTCCAAGAAAAGGAAACCAGTCTGGTGGACCCCTGCCATACACAAGCTATACAATACAAGGGAGGAAACTAGCACAGAAGAGAGTAAATCCCAAGAAGGTAAGACATCCCTGATCAGCATCAGCAAGAAACTACGATCCCTCATAAAATCATCCAAGGCGAGCTTTGAAAGAAAAATTGCCAAGGACTCCAAAGATAACCACAAGGCATTCTTTAGCTATGGTCAAGAATCTAAGTGGCAATGCTCAGATCTGCTTGGAATTACTGCAGAATGGCACAAAATACACTGAACTGACCGATATCGCCAACATCCTGGCAAACAGGTTCAGTGCAAACTTCACCCCCCCTCTCACCCCCAAAAGGGCCCATCACCATACCAGAAGAATGTACAGCAACTGAAATCACCGACACTCAGGTTAAAACAGCCCTCTCCAAAGCCAAAAACACAGCATCAATGGGACCGGACGGTGCCCCAGGCTGTGTCCTACACGAGCTCAAAGACTAATAACCCCTCGCCTAAACACACTGTTCAAATACAGCCTCTCCACAGGCTACGTACCCATAGAGTGGTACACAGCAACGGTTATTCTGCTCCACAAAGGTGGAGCCACAACAGACCCCGGGAACTATCACCCTATAAACTGGACTAGCTTGGTCTGCAAGACTATGGAGCGCATCATCATGGAACTCATTAACAGAGACATTGGGAACCTCCAAACACTGGACCCTACCCAGTTCGGCTTTGTTAAGAGCAGATCATGCCTCCTGAAACTGGTGGACTTCGAGACAGTTACCAAAACTATAGACCAGGGAAAGGTGGTACACACAGCCTACCTAGACCTTGCAAAGGCCTTCGACACCATTCCCCATTCTGGTATTATAGACAAGCTCACCAGTCTGAACATAAACCCCTACGTCACAAGATGGGTTGCCAACTGGCTCACTGACAGAACCCAGTGAGTTGTGGGAGCTAGGTCAGACTCTAAACTGGCTACAAGTGGCTTTCCTCAGGGTTCAGTCCTAGGACCCCTCCTGTTCGGAATATACTTCTCAGAGGTACAGGCAAGCACAGGAGGACTATGGCTGACCAAGTTCACAGATGACTGCAAACTAGGGGCTATAAATGACTCTCTGGCTGACACAGACATCCTCCAAAAGGGTCTCACTGAGACGAATACCTGGTGTCAAAATCATGGCCTCAAGCTAAATGCCAAAGTGCATAGTCATCCCCTTTGAAAAAACAAAGTACCCACAAACTACCACATAAGTGGTAGTCCCCTAAATACGGAAGACATAAGGGATCTGGGGACCCAAGTAGATAGTAATCTCTCCATTGATAATCACATCACCAAAGTGGTTAGAAAATCCTTCTATGTGGCCCACCTAATCACAAAAGGGTTTGCATCCAGAGCAAAAGAGGTCATTGTGCCCCTCTACTCATCAGACCCATCATAGAGTACAATGCCCCATTTGGGATGTACCTTACAAGACACCTGAAACAGCTGGAAAGATCACAGAAGTACCTCACCAAGAGACTCACTGGCCTCAAACAAATGCCCTATGCAGCTCAACTGAGGAAATTCCAGCTGTACTCTGTTGCATACCGCCTACTCAGAGGTGATCTCTGCCTGACATACAAGGCCATGTCCATCCCAGAATTGATGGACATGCTCCACCTAAAGAAAACCATATCCCCTCGAGCCACACGCCCTAGGGATCTAAACCTCACCACAACAATAAATAGGATGTGCTGGTGGGATAGATTCCTGTCCCAGAGACTTCCCATGCTTTGGAACAAGATTCCAATCTACATTAGGCAGAGCTCCTCGCTAACACTCTTCAACAGAAACCTTGACAAGTGGACTGGAAACAAAGTTTACCCCGGGGATCACTTCAGTGGCTCTGCTGGACAGAGGTACAGGGAACTAATCTAAGGGGGCAGCGAAAGCCAACACTTTCTGGCTAGGCTTATAAATGCCTTTGGGCAGATAGCCTAGTACCTACCTATGGCAGGAAGAAAGAACAAATACTTCAAAGGGGGGGGGGTACAGACCATGCCTTCACGATGACTATGACACAATCCACCTTCCCCTCCTGTCCGTTCATCTCTAAGCATGTCCCATTTATTGATTCAGTCTTCCTCTTTGGCAACCGATCATTTCAGACGGGTTGCAGTTGCCACTGAATGGACATACCTCTTTCATAGAATTCAATCCTCCTCTTCCAATCCAGAATTTTTTCAATACATGCTTACCCCCCTTAGAGTCATACTGAGTGCCTTTATAGCAAAGGGAGGAAAACGTCTCCAGAATGTGTCTGGCTTCAAAGAATAAAGCTCCCCTGGTTCTACATCTTTCCTTTCTCAACTGGTCTGTGAAAGTACCAAAATTTAAAATGTTGACCACTCAGTGTCTGTTAGCAGACATTTGCTCCGAGTCTTGTGGTAATGCAAGACCCAAAAGATGCTTATCATTACATTCCTACAGCCACAATCTTAAAAACAATTCAACAGATTCTGTGCATGGGTCACATTTACCATTTCTCTGCGTTGCCCTTTGAGTTAGCTACATCTCAAAGTGTTTACCAAATGTCTAGCTCCAGAGATAGCCCATTGCAGATTATAAGGCATTCACATTTTTCATTATTCAGATTACTTACAAGTCTTTTGTCAGTTGTCAGGAGTCCTTAACATGGGTTTCTTCATTCCTTATCAATCTGTGCTTCCAGATGCAAGTTAAAAAAATCATCTGAGACTCTGACAGAGGATTGTGCATTTATACTGCCTTCTATACAAATCTCTTTAAAGGCATTCCTAGCATAGGAAAGGATTTTGTGTTTGGTGCGTTTTTGTGTTTGGTGCGTTTTGTGTTTGGAAACCTTTCCGCCAGAGACTTCAGACAGACTGGTCTCAGGATTCTAGGATTCATGGCTTCTGTGATTTTCATGAATCCTATTTCCAGGTTATACATAAGAAAAGTGCAATGTTTACATAAAAAAGGGGTAAACCTAACATTCTCATCCTCAGATTTTCAGATTCCAGTTTGGGGCTTTATCTAGAAAACTGCTTTGGTGGATACAATAAGACACCTCAGTTTTTGCTTGGGGAGCAGTTTCTACAGGGATAAAATTGCAGGACCTATGGGAAGGTTTATATAGACCAAAGCACATAAAAGTTAAACAGATGTTAGCTGTGATCCACGCTATAGAATCTCTTTATGACCTGTGGTCCCCGAGACCATTGCAGCCTACTAGAGAGAGTAGCACAGTGATGTGGTACATAAAGGGACACCAGGTCCCACCTCCTGTACAGGCCAGCTATGAAGGCTTGTGATTTAGCTCTGCAGCACTGTACAGCCTTCCAATCATCTTCCAAATTGTCAGAGAAAAGTGTAGTGGACAGACAAGCTGAGCATGACCAGGACAGACACTCTCGCATGGAAATTGAAAGTGGGTGGTGATCCAGTTGTAGGGAACACCTCAAACAGATCTGCGTTTCCTTTCAACACACACAACTAAAGTAAATTCTACACCAGGACTCCCTTCAGGCAGTCCTGGAAAACAAATGCATTTTCATTCCCATGGTCTGGAATGTTCGTGTGTACATTTCCAACCTTTCCATTGACCTCTAGGGTCATTCTGAAGATTCAAAAAGGTCTCTCCAAAAATGTATTGTGATAATTCCCATATGGCTCAGGCAACACTGGTTCTTCCCTCTTACGGAATTAGCCGGGGCAATTACCAAACGCTTCCTCACAGACTGGATCTACTTACACAAGACAAGGGGAGTATGATGCACCCCAGTTTCAAAGAATAATTGATTTCCTGGATGTTTCAATTTTAATACATTTTGGGCACATATTTTCATGATAATGTACAACAGGTACTAAAGGAGGCAACAAATTCTACTACTGGGAAATCTTATGTTAGCCAATGGACAAGATCGTCTAGTTAGTACCTCACCCATAATTAGGGCCCTTATTTGGATTATCATCTCTGGTGTTCAAACATTTGTGTGAGATTCTCTCCAATGACCTGTTCATTCCTTTGGGAAGGGGTATTTATCAGCCATTTCAGCATGTCTGCCTCTAGATCCTCCTCTTCATTTCAGAATTTGCTCAAGCTGTTCTACAAAGTTTATGTTGATATGCAAGGTCATCTTTTATTCAGATGACACAATTGGCATCTTTACTTTTTGCTGGGAAAATTATTTCAGTCTACATTTGAACCACCTACTCTGTTTTTGGTTCATTTTTTTGGATGATTAACTGGTTTATAGCTCTGATATCAAGTATCTACCGAGGTTGCAAATACTCATGTCGAGTACACCCTTTTGGCTTTTTCATTTATATAGTTACCTGTAGAAAAAATCCCCATTTGTCACCATCACTTTACTCAATATCATACAGATTGTTCAAGAGGTGATCTGTGTCTCGCCTACAAGACGATATCAGACCCTGCCCACTAGAGATGCTTCATATTCATAAGTCTAACTCCTAGCTCATTACCCACTTGATGTTGCATATTACATTTAAGCCTATCAACAAAACCTGCTGGGGAGACAGGTTAGTCCCCCAGAGGCTTCCCAGTCTCTGTTTAACATGTATGGGAAGTCTATTCCAGAATACCTAACTGACCCTCTTCAAGCACAACCTTGACAAGTGGATGGAAACCACAAATTTGTCTCAGGGGTTCCACCCTTGTCCCTCATTGACAGGGGTGACAGGTGTTGACTGAAGTTTATTTTTTTTTTTTTGGGATAAACTTTTCGCTAGGCTTGCAAGGGCCCCAGGCCATTAGCCTAGTAACTGCCTATGATCACCCCAACACTTTCCAGTAAATATAGATTAAAACTTCCTTACAAAAACTTTCATGGGTCCACCTATACTGTAAAAATGTCAAGCAATGTGGGTATATATTCACCTTAGTACTACTTCCTCACCCATTCCTTCCGCTCCCCTATCTCCAATGTCTACTTCACTTTCTTGCAAACATATTTCCATAAACATCCACAGTATGCTAAATGAAGTTACTGAACTCCATCCCTAATGCTCAGTCCTCAACAGATATCCCAGTTACTGAAACATGACTGAAACATCAGCTTGGGGGGGGGGGGGTTCTGACAAACTACATAAAAGCAGGTGGTGTGGCTATCTTATATATCTGTATCACAAAAAGCTGGTTCTTCTCTCCCTGCACTGCTACTTAAATTTCTAAAAAAAAAAAAAAAAAAAAAAAAGTACTCTGATTATAACTTGGGGAAAATTGATAATTTTGCAATTTGAAGATATTCTACATTGGGTATCTAAAACTATCCATTATGAAATTATTCTTGGAAATGTCAATACTGACTGACAAATCTTTACATCAAATTACCCCACTACTATGAACTTTTAAGCAACTTACTTCCCATACAAAACCATTCACATTAAAACCAGCCTCTGTATAGTAGGTGTCTAATATATAAGGTAAACTTAAGCCATGCTCACCCACTGCAGTCACACACTCTCCAGAATATCTGAAGTAAACTACTGCTCTTGCTTTCCCTTTCACAATATTTAATCAAAATAAACAATCTTCACTTGAGAGCTACTCTTGGTGCATTTTTTACATCATGAAATTCCAAGATTATCCATCTTGTGACAAACGTTGTACACCTGGTTTCCAAGTTGGGAAATATTCTACGGAACTTGAACTGTGATTGTTTACTGGCTATAAGGCATAGGAGTCTGTTTTAAAGCCTTTTTTAATCTGGTATAAATCATGAGACTTTGGAAGGCTCTGTGCACTTCCACAAAAGCACTGCAGCACTTATTTCAATGGAATCCAGAGACAACCAGGCTAAAATTACAAAATTTATCTTCATTTATGCACTTGTACTTCCGTTACAGTGATAGCTACTGTTTGAGGGCATTTTTAAAGTAGACATTGAATTCTGTGACAAAAATCATCATTTCTTTGTCTGTTAGCTTTTCCTAATTATGATTGCCTCCTAATCACCTTGCAGAAGGCCAAATTAGCCAGGGACTCAGTTGACTGGTAGTAGTTTGCAGAAAAATGTGCACTTGAGAACTATTTTTGCTGTGCTTTTACAAAAAGTAATTCCAGGATCATCCATCTTGGAGCGGAAGGTGTTTACTCTCTCTGCATTTGGAAGCTCTCCGGGGAGCTCAAAGTGAGGTTGCTTATTGGCTAGAGAGCGTAGGTGTCCGTTTTCAAGCTTTGTTCTTTATATTGTTAGAGAAAAAAAACCACACACACACACACACACACACACACACACACACACAGGTGCATTTATGCAGGGCTGCCCACTGTACAACAGTGGTTCACAGTGCCCTGCATATTAGCAAACACCTAGGCAGCAAGATTTCCCCATAAAGTTAAGATCAGGCCAGAAACCTGTTAATTCTGTGCAATGTCACACTGTTTAAGCTTAGAGCAGCTAGTTTGCACATAGATAGTGCTACCATATCCTAGTACTATACAAAATCTTGCTCTTTAACCCAAGAAAGACTACTTTAAGGTTAAGGGTTGGGTTTTAACAGGAGTCTCCTAAACACCCCCACATTATTACATAACTGGAGAAAACATGGATATGCTACTTCATAATGTCACTGTGGCCAGCTTTGCATATTTGGGTATCCTATGGCAATGTAGCAATGGTCTCATGTTCTCAGACAACCAGTTAAAGAAAATAACACAGTATGCGAGAGATGTAAACACGGAACTTACTTGGAGGCAAAAATCTTGCATACAAATGAGGTCAAGAATGCCCACACTATAGCCCTCATGCACACTGCTCACCACACACACAGATTACCTTATGTTGAGGCACTTGGAATATACCTTTCCACATCTCAAAGATCTCCAAAGCCACCTAATGGCAACACTACTTTTTATCACTTAAACACACACCAAAAGAAATACCAAACATCTCTCATAAGCCTGCACCCAATGGTCCCCAAGATCAAGCCCACAAGACAACGTATAGTTTACCCAATACCAAATCTGCAGCCAGGATCCTCAACATCACACACTCAAAGTCATTGCACCCCAGGTACCAATATAATTATATAAATAGCCCCTGGAGGTGTAGAGGACCAGAGACATACCTCACTATACATAAAGACAGACCTAATGGATCTCTCTGAATAAGCATCACAGACAGGTAAGAGCCCTGCACTGAGCAACATTGTATTTTCACTAGGGATGATGCTACAGTACAAACATAAAATGACAGATTTTAAATACTGGCTTAGTTTCTAGTGTCACTCAAGGTAATCCAACACCTACCAACATAGGAGGACATGACCAACAGTCCACATTGCTTTGCCAAGGATGGGCTACACCTGCTCCAACACCCCAGTCTTTCAGACACTGGCTTAACTTTATCAACTTCCAAGTCAAAACTACCAACACTCTGAAAAAGTCTCCAAGCAACCTTAAGGCATTACTTCTCAGTGCTAGGAGCCTAAACAACAAATTCCACTCCTTTCAAGCCCTCCTCACTCTGTTAAATGTCGCTATCTGTGCCATGACTGAGACTTGGTTTAAAGCCACAGAAAAGTACTCCAGACGTGCAAGGCTGCAGTGCTTTCCACATATTTAGACCAACAGCAGCATGGATCGATGCCAAAAGGTGGGGGGGGGGGGTCTCAATCTACATTAGCAACAAACATACCCCCATACTGGTTAAACAAGATGGCATTACTGAACTCATCCACATACAAGTCACCCATAAACAAGGACCCTTGCCACATCATGGCTAACAAAAGGTCACCATCTATACCCCTACAGTTTCACAACTCTTATCTAAACCTTACAGAAGCACTCATCATCCAAACACACAACCTAGTCATGGGTGACCAACTACCCCCTCCCACAAAATATTGGGAAACTTACACTGCCTCAAACTCACAGTCACAAAGCCTCCTTGAAATTTATTAACACAAACGCTCTGGAACAGACTGAACCTCTGGTTGGACAGTGCACCAACATACTGGATCTGGTACTCACCAATATGGAAGAGTGTTGCACCCCCTCCCCCATGTCACACCCTTACTAGTGAGGTCTGATTACAAAGCTGTCTCCTTTGAAGGAAAGAACTCAGAAAACCCAGCTAAAACAGTAACAGTAAGGAACTATTCCAAGACAAACTACATCCTATCAAGTAACAGTTTTCAAAATTCAAGGCTTCCCCAACCCACAGGGGACAGCTATCCATCTAGAATTATTCAAGAGTCCCTAAACAAACATGTGAATGACTGCATACAGGTTGTTGTACCTACAAGTAGTAAACCAAAAACAAGCCCAACTGGTAGAATCCTCGCCTAAACAGGGCATATAATAAAGGAAAAAAACTCATGACCAAAATCAGGAAGAGGAACTCCCTTAAAGACAAGTGCTCTCTTATAAAACTATGCAAGAAACTAAGGAAATCTAATTAAGTCCATTAAGGCCAACAATGAGGTCAGGGTATCTTTGCAGCAAAGAACCATCAAAGGCCTCTTCATCTATGTCCAAAACCTTAAGGGCAACACAAAAAAGTGTGAACAGTGCCACCATTGTCGATCAGAGTGATGCAGCAAATATACCAGCTGAACAATTCAGCTCAAAACTTCAACCCCCACTCCGTCCCAGCTGCTCGAAGTGACATACCTCCAACAACTATTAGCAAGGACCAAGTGCTGACAACAATCACGAATGCCAAGATCACCACCTCTATGAGTCTCAACAACCTCCACAGATGCCTTCAGGATAATCTAAAACACGATCAGGGCCACCTGAGGTACTCCCAACTACAGATTCAAAACAGGTTTATGTTCCAGTGAACAAGAGACCGCAACAGTCATTCTCCTCCACAAGGGTGAACCATCAACAGACTGAGAACTACAGACCCATCAGTCTAACAAGCCCAGTATGCAAAGCCATGGAATTGATAAACAAGGACATTGGCAACTTAGACAGAATTTGGCTTTGTTAAGGGAAGGTCATGCTTACTTAACCTGGCGGCTTTCTTTGACAGGGTCACCAAGGCAATGGACGAAGATAAAACAGTGCATAATGTGTACCTTGACCTGGGCAAGGCATTCAATACAATACTCCACTTAGGCATTGTTGGCAATTTCTCTGAGCTAGGCATAAATCCCTACATAACTTGCTGGATTGCTGGCTGGTTCACAAAAAAATACCCAAGAAGTCAGGATCTGCGAGACCACCTCCACCAAGAGACCAGTCACCAGCAGAGTACCCCAGGACTCTGTGATGGGCTGCACCTGTTAGGCATCTACTTCTCTGAAGTCATGGCTAACATTCAAGGCCTCTGGCTCACCATGTATGAAGACTGTAAATTGGGAGGTATTATAGATTCCTACAAGACACCAACATCTTGCAAGAAGGTTTAACACAAATAACTGGTGCTAAAACTATGGCCTAAATCTCAGTGCCAAAATGCCATTTGGTAAACTGTCAACCCATGTTAACTACTGTATCAATAAAACACCCCTAAGAGTTGACCAAGTAGTAAGGGATCTGGAAACACACAGACAACAAGATGGCCTTTGACAAACACGCAGCCAAGATGGTACGAAAATTATTCTGTGTAACTAAACTTTTAGTTAAGGTTATGGCATCCAGGTCCAAGAAGTGATAGCACCACCCTACCCTGCCCTATCAGACCCATCAGATAGTACAATGCCCCCTTTGGCATGCACCTAACCAGAGACTGCAACAGTTGGAACATCCACAAAAGGTTTCTCAACAGGAGAATTCAGCGCATGAACACCCTGTGCTACACTGATTGCTTAAAGGCTCAGTCTCTGTATTCAGTCTCCTACATGATGCGAAGGAATCTTTGCCTGGCTTACAGGGCTTCCTCACACCCAGCCCCGATTAATCTGCTGCACATGAGCAAAACAGCACCAGAAACACTAGATCCACGGATGTAAACTTTGCCTGCAACATAAAAAGAAAGAATGTGCTGGAGAGACATGCGTATCCCAAACAAAACCCTGACAACTGGATGGGAAATCAATTTTACTTCCAGTCTGGCACCCATATCCCTAATAGACAGGGGGGGGTCAATAAAAAAAGTATCATCCTTAATTACCTCCCTATTAACAGGCCTCCATATAAACTCGGGATCCAAATGGGTTTGGGGTTCATGGCTAAGCTTGTAAAGCCGGTAAGGGTAGTTAGCCTAGTAACAACCTATGAACCTATAAGGAATCCCAAGCTCCTCCTCTTGAAGAAATTCCATACAAATTCCCCTTCACGAGGAAGAGAACTGTAATGAAAAAAATCACCAATTTTAGACTCACTGCAATTCTGTCCCCTCTCCCAAAAATATTGAAAAAATGTACACAAAACTGTCTCAAAAAAAAAAACAAACCTGCTTAGTCCTACACAACATGGTTTTAGCTCATAGTACGACTGCCCTAATATCCTTTGTAGACACCATCAAGATGACCAGAGACCATGACAAATGACTCTCATCTCTCTTTTAGATTTATACAAAGTCTTCAATACAGTCTCCCATAACAAACTCCTATCAAGCAGATCTACCCTGGACCTCGCCGTCCTGGACCTCGCCGTCATGAAGGTTAAACGGCTATTTAGCTACTTGTCACACAGACAGACAGTAAAATGGCTCTCAGTGACTTCGCCTCATCTTCCAGCAAATACTGCTGCCCCAACAAGGCTTTGTCCTTGGTCCTCAATTTTATCATCATAAACTCTCTCTACACATTTTCTCCTAAGCATCACTTATACAATATGCTGATTAGTGCGTTACTGGGGTAGGTTGTCAGAGGAGCAGATCAGAGTGGAATAATCACCAAGATGCCTTTCACTCAGTGGAAGTCTGGCGGTCTAACAATCAACTTCCGCTGAATCCCCATAACATCTACTTTTTTCTCTCTCGCACCTCAAACTCATGGGGGGGGGGGGCTGGTGGAACAAAATAATCAATCTCCTCTCCAAACAATACCGAAACTGAAGCTAATTCTCATAATGAACTCCCTGGGTAGGAATAGCGGATGATCCAATTTTTGGTCTCCACACACAAAACTGTATCAAACAAGCTCTCTAAAGTACACCTAGTTTTTGAGTTAACAAGTTCCTTACAAACCCAAGTAGACCTCTAGCAAACTTGCATCCTTTAACTTTTATTTATGGCTTTCTCACATTGACCAAGCTCCAGACCAAATTCAAATCAAAAACAATGTTATAATATTGCAAGAATTGCAGCCAAATCAACCCTAGCACACTCATCACTGCTCTGTAAAATCATTCAACTGGCTTGAATTACCACATCACCTAGCATTAACAAACTACTGCCAGCAGACAAAATATAAAACGCTTCTTCCTGCTCAGCTATCAGCAACATCCTCCACCCGTATCCTTCAAACGGGCCCCTTTATTCAACTGATAAAGCTACTTGAAATTTAAAGCAAAGAAATCTATAAAAGGTACAGTTTACATTCCAACCATGTTGCCAAAGTTTGGAAACCCATTCCAATCCCAATTAGGTCATTACCTGAATGTCATTCATTTAAGCCTTTGCTAAACTTACTCTTTTCTAACTCTCGGTTCCTTTCCTGTCCCACAGCAATGTCTTATTTCCCCCCACAAATACCAGACATTCTTTAAACCAACTCCCGTAATCTACTGCAAACCAATATTTCTGATCTCCTATTGACCTAAAAGTCTCTACTACTTCACCATACCAGAGTTTAGTAACGCTCAACTCAATATTTCCTCTCTCGTGTGACTATGTCGAAGAAACCTTTATCTTCTGTTTCAGACAGTATAATTTTTTTTCTTTTCGCAATCATTTTGCATTCCTTATAATGTTTTTCTCATCTAGAACACATTTATCTTGTATATATTTCTACACATTGGGTGTTTATTTTCTTCTCCTATCATTGTATATTTTACTGCGAGTGATACTGATCTACTGTTTTAATTTGCATTCTTTGGAGTTTTTCTCCCTGTGCCTTAATTGAAAAACGGGCTCTTGCCCAGTCAGACTTTCCCAGTAAACAAACAAACAAACAAACAAAAAAAAAAAAGACAAACTTATATTAACGTAAAATAACCTGTTCCACAGTTAAAACCTTACACATTCTATCCTACACAAACCCATCATCCATCTACTGGACATACTGAAGTGTTATCGCAACCATGACTTTTACTGGAATGTTTACTTCAAGACAGTGTGAATAGGTAAAAATCAATTAACTGTACTATTTAAGCCTCATAATACTTAATGCAACTTTTCCTTCTTTAGTCTCATTAGAAGAGATCCCCCCACACAAAAGTTAAAAAAAAAAAAAATCATCTCTTTATTAAATATAAATATGCCACTGACCCGCTATTTTTTATATTATTCTCCAACATGGAAGTCAAATCCCATACAGCTGTATTTAATAAAGATGAAGCAAAAAACTGTGAATAATCTATTAATGGAGAGGGACACTACATGGGCAGCTTTTCCAGCATCTATACTAGACCGGACCTCAACAATAAAGGGAGTGTGCTGCACACCCCTTTGTGTAATGTCTTCTCTGGTAGATCAGACCACAAAATGGTCTCCTTTTAAATAAAACAAAACCTGGAACACCAGCAAATCCTGGAATGTACAGGAACTACTCGAAGGCTAAATTTCCTACTATTAAAGTTAGTAACGTGGCAAAATTTCAAGCCTCGATAAACCACGAGAACACTGCTGCCTACGCAGAACTGTTCATAGATACCCTACACAAGCATATTAATAGCTGCAAAGAGACAGCTATATCCACCAGGAAGTACAGAACTAACCGGAAAAAAGCCATCCTGGTGGAATCATATCAATAAACTGTATAAGAAAATCATGGCAAAAATTAAGTGCAGCTCCCAGCAGGATAAAAGCACTTTTAAACTATACAACCAATGCAGAGGACAAAGTCTAACAAAGCCAAATATGAGGTGAATTTGTACACTCTGGCCAAGGACAACTGCAAGGCATTTCTGTAGCAATGTTTGCAGCCTCAAAGGCAATACACAATTGTGTTAGGAGCTCAGTTAATGGAGTCACCTATATTTAACCAGAAGATATTAGTAAACCTACTAGCCAAAAAATTCATCTCCAACTTTCTCTCTCTCTTCCTTCCCTCAGGAAATACCATCACATGCAAGTCTCCCTATTATCATTAGGGAACAGGCCCTTAATGTGATCTTGGTCTTGGAGAGAACGCATTAACGGGCCCGGACAATAACTCAGGATGCCTTCTAAACAGCATGAAACATGTCCTTTCAGCCCCTCTGGAATTGCTACCTAACCATAGCCTCCAAACGGGCTTTGTGCCTAACGAATAGAGAACAGCAACAATTATCCTTCTGCACAAAAGTGGGCCATCTACAGACCCTGGAAACAGGCCCATAGGTCTCAATCTTATATGCAAACCATGGAAAGAATCATCATGGAAATGACAGAAAATGATATAGGAAAACTCCAGACAATGGACCCAGCCCATTGCAATTCCGTCAAGGACAAGACATGCCTACTCAACTCAGTGGACTTCTTTGACAAGGTCATCAAAGCAATGAATGAGGGTAAAATGTTTCACACTGCCTACCTTGACCTGGCCAAGGCATATGGCACAATGCCCCACTTGAGCATTGTTGACAAACTTGAGAAGTTAGGTATAAACCCTTATGACACCCAGTGGATAGCCAGCTGGCTAACACAGGACCCAGGAACTTAGAATTGGGGAGTCCATCTCTATATAAAGAGCTCAGTCACAAGTGCAGTCCTGGGACAACTCCTTTTTGGCATCTAATTTGCTATAATTATTTAAACTGCAGATGTTTTTATTTTATTTTTGAAGACTGCAAAATTATAGTTCTTAAAAGGTTTACTAATTATTTAGAACTTTTCTCCCAAAGCCTCCACTAAAAATAAGCTTCTACCTACTCAGATTTTCCTGGTAATCAAAATGTCAATAAATAAATTAAATATAAAATAAACTCAAGGCCAATGTCTAGGGCCATTTGTCTGACTAAATTTAGAGAGGACTGCAAATTAGGAGCAGTCACAGAATCTCCCACAACTAGCATAAATGCTCTCCAGGAAGGGTTAACACAGGACAACTGGTGCCAGATCCATGGACTAAAACTAAACAACAAGTAATGCATAATAGTATCCTTCAGGAAGTCATCTATTCCTGGTAATCATTATATTGACAACTCACCCCTAAGAGTTAACCCAGTAGTCAGGGACTTGATGGCCAAAGGCTAGATTACTGTGCCCCCCCCCCCCACGTCTGAAGTACTGAGGAAATCATTCTATGTTGCGCAACTTATAACGCTAGGTCCAAAGTCACCACTGTTTCACTGTACTTCCCCATTCACAAGACCTACCATTGAGTAAAATGTCCTCTTTTGCGTGTGCCCAAGCAAGCACATCCAACAATTGTAATGTCCACAGAGGTTCCACCCAAAAATATACAGGGTGTAAGAAACATGTCCTATGAAAACTGCCTCAAAGCCCTATCCCTGCATTCTGTCTCCTACAGGTTGTTGAGAGAGATCTATGCCTGGCATAGAAGGTATTGTCAGACCCCTCACTGACGGACCTCCTACATATCTGTAAAACTAACAGTACCAAACCAACCTTGCCTAAGATATAAACAGAACTGTTGGTGAGACAGAGACACAGACAGAGAGACAGACAGACAGAGAGACAGAGAGACCCTGGTAACTACCCCTTCTGTGGAATAGGCTCCCAATCTACATGAAGCACAAAGTTCCTCCCTAACCCAATTCAAATGCAACTTGGACTACTGGATGGGGAACAGAAAACATCCCTGGACTGGCAACCATGTCTCTGGACACAGCCAGCCTGTAAATGTTTCACCTTCCAAAACCCTGCTTACACATCAAGGGTATCAGAAATTTTCAGAGATTTGGTAAGCACGGCTGTTTTTAAAAATGGCCCTTGTGATCGACAGCTTAGTAGATACACATGAAATTAACCATAAGCAAGGCTTCTTTCCTAGCAAATAAATAAAAAAATTTAAACACAGAACTGATGCTGCAAAAAAGGAAAAAAAAAAATACTTCATAAATGTCAAAAGAACTTAGTCTTGCAAAATTCAGAATTAACTTGTACAATGAACAGCTCAGATGGATAACAGTGTTGGCTATGTACTGACTGGACTTGTGTATCTTCTAAATACATGGCTAGGATCAAAAATCACTTTCAAACCTGAACCAGTATCATGGCATAGAAGGATAATGCCCCAACTACAGCCCAAGGAACCCAGGTTCAATAGCGGCTTGGGAGTATGAGGCACAGGGAAAAATGCTCCCCCCGGCAGGTGGTGTGGAAATAAAGAGTTGGTAATAAAATCTCATCCTCAGCAAGCAAGAACAGTTGCTGGTACTGCCCCAACCACCTCCAGGGTACCCTTAAGAGGTGAACCTATAAATAATACCTATGAACCTATAAATAATTTTCTTGGGTGGTGAAAGCCAGGGTACATTTTTGGCTAGGCTTACATAGGCCAGCTCATTTAGAAAAGCCCAGGGGAGGGAGCTAGGAGAGCAAGCAGACCTGGCAATGGAACAGACATACTGAAATAGGGTGAAGGGGGTGGTCAAAAATACACCTTAAAACTCTACATAAAGTGTTTTGGTCGCTATCTAACTTTATGCACGCCAGAGAACACATTACTGGCTTTTAAATACCCTTTTCAATCTCTACATCACAAAGCCCCAAGTTCCAATTCTGACGTTTCACAGTGATACGTGACATTTTATTGCCCACTATTTGATAGCACTTGTAATGCAAACATGGCTAACCAACCCCCAGTACTAACCCTGCTCAAAAAAAGACTACTTCATGGGTGCTGCAGAAATAGTTGACGTCATTTTTTTCTGTTTGGTTTTAACATGCCCCATAAAAAAAAAATATATTTTACATACAAAACCTGCAACAACCTATGTCAATAGACATCCTCATTGCTAAACCCAGTAAATTTAAAATATGTTAAAAGACTGAGCTTCCCAGTAACTCCTTGGTAACCCATTTCTGGAACCTTCTTTTCTCATATTTAAGTCTATGCAACAATATATGCCCCTGAAAACCAAGGAGGTCTGCATTTGGAGACAATATTGGTTATCTTTACCCCCATCACCTAATATGGTATAGGTTCATAGGTAGGTACTAGGCTATCGGCCCTAGGGCCCATACAAGCCTAGCCAAAAAATGTACCCTGGCTTTCGCCACTCAAGAAAATTATTTTCCTGTGCCCCTGTCGAGCAGAGCCACAGAAGTGATCCCTGGGGTGAATTTCCCATTTCCCATCCAATCATCAAGATTTTTCTTGAAGAGTGCTAATGAGGAGCTCTGTTTGACATAGATAAGTAGTCTGTTCCAGAGTATGGGAAGTCTCTGGGACAGGAATCTATCCCTCCAGCATGTTCTGTTTATTGTGGTGACAAGGTTTAGGTCCCTAGAGCGTGCAACTCGGAGGGATTGGAATTTCTTTAAGTGGAGCATGTCCAATAGCTCTGGGTTTGACATAGCTTTGTATGTTAGGCAGAGATTGCCGCCGAGTAGGCGATATGCGATGGAGTAAAGCTGTAGTTTTTTTGAGACTGTCTGCATAGTGCATCTGTTTGAGGCCAGTAATCCTCTTTGTGAGGTATTTCTGTGGCCTTTCCAGATGTTGTAGATGTCTTGCGAGGTACATACCAAAAGGGGCATTGTACTCTATAATGGGTCTAATGAGGGATGAGCAGAGGGGAACAATGACCTCTTTTTTTTTCTGGATGAGAATCCTTTTGTTCATAGGTTCATAGGTTCATACTAGGCTATCTGCCCGAGGGCATTTATAAGCCTAGCCCATTGTTTTGTGGCTTACGCCACCCCTTTAGTATGGGGAACTATACCCATTATTTTGCTGTGCCTCTGTCGAGCAGTGACACTGAGGTAATTCCTGGGGTATATCTGCGATCTCCCATCCATTGGTCAAGATTTCTCTTGAACAAGGCCAGCGAGGTGCTTTGCCTCACATGTACCGGGATTTTGTTCCACAGCATAGGGAGTCTTTGGGTGATGAATCTATCCCTCCAGCACGTCCTATTAATAGCCGTGTCGAGGTTTAAGTCTCCGCCCTTGTGGCTCTGATGGCTCTAGATTTGTGAGGTGAAGCATATTCATCAACTCTGGGTTTGACATGGCCTTGTAGGTTAGGCAAAGGTCACCTCTGAGCAAGCAGTAGCCGACTGAAGAGAGCTGGAGTTCTTTCAGTCGGGCAGCATAGGACAGATTTTGAGACCCTTTATCCTTTTGGTGAGGAACTTTTGTGGCCTCTCCAGCTGCTGCAAGTGTCGGGTCAGATACATTCCGAATGGGGCATTGTACTCAATCATTGGTCTGATGAGTGATGAGTAAAGGGAGACTATGACCTCCCTTGATCTAGATGAGAATCCCTTCATGATAAGGTGGGCAATGTAGAAGGACTTCCTAACTACTTTAGCTACATGGGTGTCGAATGACAGACTACTATCAACCTGGGTCCCCAGGTCCCTGATAACTTCTTCTGTGCTCAGTGGATTGCCACCTATTTGGTAGCTAGGGGTAACCTTGTTTTTCCCGAAGGGTATGACTATGCATGTTTTGGCATTTAACTTTAGGCCGTGGCTCTGGCACCAGTTATCTGTTTCTGTGAGACCCTTCTGAAGGATATCTGTGTCAGATGTGTTTTCTACTATGGCCCAGTTTGCAGTCATCTGCAAACTTTGTCAGCCATAACCCTCCTGTGTTTGCTTGTACTTGGAAAAGTAGATGCCAAACAAGAGTGGGCCCAGGACTGAGCCCTGTGGGACACCACTTGTGACAGGCTTTGAGTCTGACATGGCGCCAGCAACTCTGACCCTGTGGGTTCTGTCACTCAGCCAGTTTGCAACCCATCTTGTGATGTATGGGTTAACATTTAAGCTGATGAGTTTTTCAATGATACCCGAGTGGGGTATTGTATCGAAGGCCTTAGCCAGATCGAGGTAGGCTGTATGGACTGCCTTTCCCTCATCAATGGCTTTGGTGACTGTTTGAAAAAGTCAACCAAGTTTAAAAGGCATGATCTGCCTTTGACAAAGCCAAACTGGGTTGGATCCAAAGTCTGCAAATTCCCTATGTCTTTATTTATGAGGTCCATTATGATCCTCTCCATGGCTTTGCAGATAAGGCTTGTCAAGCTAATGGGCGGTAATTTCCAGGGTCTGTGGAGGCACCGCCTTTGTGAAGTGGGACCACAGTTGCAGTGCGCCACTCCCTGGGTACGTATCCAGAGGTAAGACTTTGATTAAACAGCTGTCCTAGCTGTGGGTTTAATTCCTCATTGAGTTCGTGGAGCACACAGCCGGGGACACCATCGGGTCCCATGGATGCTGTGTTTTTGCTTTGGAGAGAGCAGTTCTCACTTGGGCGCTGGAGATGTTTGGGGGCTGCACTCATTTGGTATAGATATCTCTCCTTTTGGGGGAGGGGGGAGAAGTTTGCACTGAACCTGTCAGCCAGTATGTTGGCAATGTCTGTAGGATCAGTAATCTTCACATCATTTTGAACTAGTTCTGAGCATATCTGGGAGTTTCCTCCTAGGTTTCTAACATAGCTAAAGAAGGCCTTATGATTGTCTTTTGAGTCTTTAGCTATTTTTCTCTCGAAATTTGCTTTGGATGATTTTATGAGAGCTCTTAGTTTTTTACTTATAGTGATCAAGGGTGTCTTACCTTTTAAGGATTTTGCTCTATCTTGTAGTAGCTTCCTCCTTTTGTTGTAGAGTTTGTTTATGGCTGGGGTCCACCAGACTGGACGCTTGCCTTTGGTACAAAGAGTCTTTGTTTTGCTTGGGATTGCCTTATCCATGCAGTCCTGCAGGTGCTGGTAGAAGGCGTACGTGGCTCATTTGTGATGAAATGAGCCACGTAGAAGGATTTCCTGACCACTGTGGTGATGTGATTATCAAAGGAGAGACTACTGTCCACCTGTGTCCCAAGGTCTCTTAATCACATTTTCGGCATTAAGTAGACTACCAGCTATGTGGTAGTTCATGGGTACAGAGTTTTTACCAAAGGGGATGACAATACACTTTTTGGCATTGAGCTTCAGGCCACGGCTTTGACACCAGGTATCTGTCTCAGTAAGGCCCTTTTGTAGTCTGTCCATACCGTTAGGAGTTTCGATTATGGCTCCTAGTTTGCAGTCATCTGCAAACTTTGTTAGCCAAAGACCTTCTGTGTTGGCCTGCACTTCAGAGAAGTAGATACCAAATAGGAGAGGACCCAGGACTGAACCCTGTGGTACTCCACTTGTCACTGGTCTGATGTCGGATTTGGAATCCGCTACTTTCACAGTGTGGGTTCTGTCCATGAGCCAGTTGGCAACCCATCTTGTGACATAGGGATTTATACCTAGTTTAGTGAGCTTATCTATAATTCCAGAATGGGGGATGGTGTCGAAAGCCTTGGCAAGATCTAGATAAGCTGTGTAAACCATTTTACCCTCATTTATGGCTTTGGTGACTGCTTCAATGTAGTCAATCAGGTTTAGGAGACATGATCTGCATTTTACAAATCCAAACTGGGTAGGGGGTCCAGAGTTTGGAGATTACCAATGTCTTTGTTTATGAGTTCCACAATGATGCGTTCCATGGCCTTGCAGACCAGGCTCGACAGGCTAATGGGGCGGTAGTTCCCAGGGTCCGTCGTGGTTCCCCCTTTGTGGAGTGGGATAACTGTCGCAGTGCGCCATTCAGTGGGTACAAAGCCTGAGGCGAGGCTATGACTGAACATGGTACTTGGGTAGGGTGCCAGCTCATTCTGTAGTTCGTGTAGAATGCAGCCTGGGATATTGTCAGGTCCCATGGATGCTGTGCTCTTGGCTTTGGAGAGTGTGTTTTTTACCTGTGCAGCTGTGATTATAGGAACTTTGCATTCTTCTGGTATAGAGATGGGCCCTCTAGGGGGTGACAGCGCGTAAAGTTAGCACTGAAACTATCTGCTAGGATGTTGGCAATATTAGTTGGTTCTGTATATTTAGTGCCATTGTGCTGTAACTCAGAGCAGATCTGAGTGTTCCCATTTAGATTCTTGACATAGCTATAGAATACTTTGTGGTTGTCTTTAGAGTCGGTGGCAATTTTGTTTTCGTAAAGAGCTTTGGAGGATTTTATGAGGGATCTCAGCTTCTTACTGAGGTTGACCAGGGAGTTCCTCCAGTCATGGGATTTTACTCTTTTTTTGCAACAGTTTCTTTCTTCTGTTGTAGAGTTTGTTTATGGCAGAGGACCACCAGATTGGCTTCCTTTTTTGGAGGATAACATCTTGGTTCGATTAGGGATAGCATGACCCATGCACTCGTGTAAGTGCTTATAAAGTGCATTTGTGTAGGATTCAGCAGTCATACCTCTATTGTCCGTCTGCATGGGTGTCATGAAGTTTGACACTTCTGTCTTAAGAAGTGTGAAGTTGGCTTTGGAGAAGATTTTTACGATGGTTTCCCTAATTGGGGGTGGGATGTGGATGTCTAGGTTGATTAGCTTGTGGTCGGATCTGACCAACGAGGAATTGACCTCTGGTGTGGAACACCGGTTTCCCATGTTGGGGATGACCAGGTCTAGGATATTGCTGCCCCCGGTGGGGGTGTGAATAAGTTGATCCAAGGCGCTGGTTTATGAATTCTAGAAAAAGTTGAGCAAGACAGTTGGTACACAAGTAGTTTTCCCAGTTAATGGTGGGGTAGTTGAAATTGCCCATTATTAGAGTGTTGGGTTGTACCCTAATACTTTCCAGTGTATCAAGAAATGAAGAGTGTGAATCCTGGGGCATGGTGGGGGGACTGTAGCAAGCTACAATTTGGATTGCGGTCTTGCCCAGAGTTAGTTGCACTTGGATAATATCAGATGCATTATGCTGTGCAACTAGCCTGGAGGTGTGGACATCCTTAATGAATATGGAGACTCCTCCGCCTTTAGTGCTTCGTTCCGGGTTAGGTGGCCGAAAGGTGTGGTATGAATTGTAGCCTAGTAATGCAGGGGTGCTCTCTGGAGCTTTGAACCAGGTCTCTGTCGCTGCACAGATGTCAATGTTCTCCATTTTAATGAGTGCCTCGAGTGAGTGCATTCTGAGGTTTAGACTTCTAGCACCGAGTACCATTACCCTCAGATTTTGCTTGCTTGTACCCATTACGGTGGTGAATTTGTCATTTGAACCTTGCCTAAAAAAGGCACTACAGGGGTGGCAAGAGCCTTAGCCAGTATCCGGAATCCTAAGGGTGACAGGTGCAGGCCATCTCTGGCAAAGCATCGTGGTCTGTCGATCATGTCGTCCCAGGCAGACAAATACTGGATTCCCTTAGAATGACACCAGAAGCTTAGCCAATTGTTGAAGTCAATCATTTTGTTCTTGTACTGTGGTATCATTCTGGGTGATGGCAGGATGCTACTCAGGGTTAGGGTCATACCTGCCTGGGATACAAGATCGGAGAGCTCCTCCATGTCTCTTTTCATGTAGTCCAGGGAGCTACGTCTCAGGTCAAGCACACCAACATGGACAATGACAGTGTCATATTTGTACTTATTGTGGAGTGACCTGAGTGCATGCGTTATGTGGCAGATCCTGGCACCTGACAGGCAGCTGACAGTAACTTTCTCTTTGTTTAGTCTACTGAGTGGAACATCTGTGTGCCTGATATAGCGTCACCTATGACTAGAGTGTTGGGTACGTTGTTATGCATTATGGGCTGTGGTTGAGTGGCACACTGAGTTTGTGGGCTGTGTGTCATTTGGGTTGTGTTGGGGGGGGCGGGAGTTTGCTTGTGTTTATGCTTTGGATGTCCTTGATGCTTGGGCGGGTTTTTATTGAGAGCCTCTGCGAATGTAGGTGTGTGTTTTGTGTTTCTATGTGTGTGTTTTGGTGGTGTAGGTTTTGAGGGACTATGTGAGGAGTGTGGTGTTGTGCAAGTGTTTACCTTCTCCTCTTGACTGTCTAGTCCAGTCTTGGGTAAAGAGAGCTTTGCTTCCAGTTTGGCTATATTAAGTGCATCTCTCGCATGTTGTAGTGTTGGGTGGTAGGAGGAGAGGGTTGTCTTGTGTACATGAGGCAATTGCTGCATTGCCCCAAGATGCCCAGATTCATCAGGTAGACAGGAGAAATTACCATACAAATTAGCAAATTCAGAGGTGTACATTTATAGCACACACTAACAATCCATACACTGGATAAAAAAAAATATTTCAAGACATCCCAGAACAATCTACCTAACATTTTAACCAACACCTTAAACTTTAGAATAATTTTGATGTCTGGAAAGGTACAGTATTAAAATACAGGGACTCAAAAAATGCTATCTGCCAATGTATAAAATTTTCCAAAGCTCCTCCACATACCAAAATTGAAGATAGATAAAATCATAAAACATCTGTTTCAACGGGTGGCATACCGCCTGCTCAGAGGCGATCTGTGCCGGACGTATAAAGCCATGCCCAACTCGTAATTAATGGACATGCTGCACCTCAGAAAATACAAATCCCATCAAGCTACGCGCTAGAGAGACTTTAACCTCAGCACTGAAATAAGTAGGACATGCTGGAGGGACAGATTCATAACCCAGAGGCTCCCTTCACTCTGGAATAAAATCCCAGTCCAGGTTAGGCAGAGTCCCTCATTGACTCTCTTCAAGAGGAATCTTGATGAGTGGAAGGGAGATCGTAGGTTTACCCCGGGTATCACTTCTGTGTCACTGTTAGACAGAGGCACAATATACTAACCTCAAAAAAGGGCACAGCAAAATTAATTTAAAATGGGCGGCGAAAGCCAAACACACTCTGGCTAGGCTTATAAATGCCCTAGGGCAGAAAGCCTAGTATGAAACTATGAACAGTAACAAATTCAGGTAATAAAATGTTTGCATTAAGAGAGAGTTTCTAAAATGTCTATGGTTTCCAAAAAAAGGTTAACATACTGCACCAAAATTAAACAGGTGAGGCACAACTTGTAGATCTATGCATGCACACCCAATACCCCATTCTTACAATAAGAGATTTTAGCCAGTGAATTAATTTTTGAAAAGCAAATTAGTCTCAAAGATGGAATAAAACTTTGTGCAAAATAAACAACTTTGAGATGATACATTAGTCTATGTGCAGTTTTTTTAACCATTACTTTAAATACTGTTTCTTCTTTCCAGAGACCAGTGAATTTACTGAATTTTCTAAACTGCATTATGTTCAACCTGTTTCATTTCGAACATCTTATTAGGAAGCAAGGTGAAACCAGTAGTTCAGCGAGGCATATTGTCATTTCAAAATTTAAGAAAGACCATTTTGTGGACAAGAAGCAACTGCAGTCTGTTAAATTACCACTTTTTTTTTTTAAAATAGTTTAATAATTACATACAAACAGTAAATATCATCGTAAAATATTTCCAAGCTTTTATTCTTAAAGGTTTTCAGGAATTGCATAGCTGCAGTCTAAACTTTTACATTGCAGAGGACTCTTGTTGCATACATCTGCATTTTAAAAAGTAAATTTAGAACAAAACAAATGCAGAATGACTCTATGATGGGGTGTTTATAAGTATGATGAACAGTACTTAAAAAAATGCCAAACCTGCATAGATCAGGGCTCAATTTCCACAATTTCTAATATTTACACTCAAAAAATATACATAACATCACTTTTTAAAATCCCATTTGCACTCATGTTTTAACATTTAAAATCTGGAAAGAAATAAATAACTTCAAAAGTGCATATAAGCATGTGTACGAAAACACAAGTTCACCTCACAATACAAAATGAAATAACAGTTAATTAAAACTTCAAGTTACAACTTTTCTTCACTCTCTTGTATTTTAACTTGGTAATATGAGCTTATTTCTTTATCCATGGGCCTCCACTGAAAATTAATCCTGCCCAGACTATCCCAATCAATAATTAAGATATTTGGAAATATGCTTGGTACAGATATTGCTATATATCCAAAGGCTGTAAGGCACTCCGCCTTTCAGGATTGCACCTGCCCACACAGGACCCTTGTACCCTTTACTGCTCAGACTTTCAGGCTTACATATACATACAAACTGTTTCATTAATCCTTCTTTACACAGTCATACAAAATCCACAAGTTGTTGTGTTATGCACTACAGTAATCCACAAACAGCCCAACTCAGTTAAATAAACAGTTCATTACTAAGTGTGTGTGTGTTGGGGGAAGGTCCTCAGCAGTTTCAGCACAGCAAAGAACTGAAAACATGGATAAACTGAACAGATCTAATACTTGCACCTGTTTTTTTCCAAATGGGAAACCTTCAGTTGCAAAAAAAAAAAAAAAAATCAGAATCTGTGACGGAAATTCAAATGAAGCATAGTAACCTGGGGTACAGAAACTGTTAATCTGGAACTTCTGTGGGTTACAAGAAAAGGATACATGAACAACAGAACACACCACGAGTTGTCAATTCATGCAATTAGAAGACCAAAGTAGTATCAAATCCAATTTGTACTCTACATAACAAAAATGTCAAGCAATTTGCTTTTACAGCCCCCAACAGTAAACAACAAATTCTCTACATGTTACATACAACAGCACAACAAAACACTTGCACCAAACTGCCCACCCTTGGGCCTTACCTAAGGAGAGTGGGGGGAATTATCCCGATCAACTGGAACCATCTCTTCTCAAACCAAAAATATGAATGTCTACTGGAACCATTGAGAGAACTTTGAAGTTCTGAGAAGCAAACTACAGCAATCAGGAAAAATCTGCATAAACATATAGACAACCATAGGCTAAGGACACCCAAGTAACATTCAAAACTCTGAAGACAGACTCTCTTTAGAATCTCAGATAAACACTTCCACATATTTCACCTCTATTATTAAACACTTTTCTCTACAATATCACTATTAGTATAAAAATGACTGCCTACAGAGTGAAAATTCTGGCATACTGTTCTAAGTCTACATAACCAAAGTACATCCCCCACATTAACACATTTGCTCAGGGTACTGCCCGATGTACTTGCATGGTAATTCATACATTTTGAATACTTCTCACTGAAAGTAGTTTGCTCAGTAGGACAGGACTCTTGTTGTTACACTGGGATCATGGGTGAAAAGACCCTAGGACTGGCACAAAAACGCAAACCAAATTCAAGCTTAAATCCCAAACTACAGAGCAGTGAAATAAGAGCTGTATCACTATGGGTCCTAACTCAGAGTGGACTGGGAAAGCAAAGCAGGCTATAATGCCCGGGGAGGGGTCTAAATTGTTAGCCTGCCAGCATCTGCATAGGTAGAGTGGCACTGCAGCTAAACAGTAGGTTAACTCTCTTCCCTAGTGCAGAGATGGAACTGCTCAAAACAGTAACGAGGAAAAAGATAAAGTTTAGGACAAAGGCAACTTTTTTTAAGTCGCAAACATGTTTAAGGACTAAGTACACAGCACAAAACAAGGTGGCTCAAAACACAAAACTGGGAAGAGTCAAATTAAGTTTTCAGATTTGCAAGTTACTGCAAAACACTCGCAAAGAAATGACAAGTCTGGAAGCAAACAGTTAACCAGCCATTACATGTAAAAGCCTTTTTAATCCTCAACATACCACCCAACTCACACATTTCATTCTACAGTGAACCATCTTGATGTTTTGAGATACAGACAAGGCAATGCCAATAACAGCACTTCTTGCAGCCACATTCTTTGAAATTTTACACAAGATATTTTTGTGTGTGCGCGTGTGTGTGTATACATACACACACAAAAACAAGGAAAGTGGAGAACTCAAACTCTAAATTCCAAACAAATAAAAAGATTGCTGGAAAGTCAACAAAAATATACACCGGTGAAATAAAGTAGTTTAAATCAAGGAAACACTCAAACATAAACGCCACAATACTCGTACATTTTCGTCATAATCCAGACTTCATCAGACACTCAAAGGCGGTCATGTATAAAATCGTAACTCCAAAGTCCGATAACATTTCCATATATGTAGTACTAATACCACTGCCAGCTATACAGTTACTGCAGGTTATGTAGCAAGTTCTTTTCAGTTCGTCTCAGTCGGAATCTGCTGCCGATGGTTCTTACTTACTGCAGTAAGTAATAACTGTCTGCAGCAGATGCAGACAGTTGACGCTTAAAAAATTTAAGCTGAGAAGAACTTAAGCTACGTAACCTGCAAAAACTGTACAGCTGGCAGTGGTACTGGTAAAATATATATGGAAATGTGCAATCATCGGACTTTGGAGTTAGGATTTTTTTCATGACTGCCTTAGAGTGTCTGACAAAGTCTGGCTTACGACGAAAACGTACGAGCATTGTGGCGTTCGTGTGTTGAGTGTTTCCTGGATTAAACTACTTTTTTTCACCAATTTCTATTTTTGGTGACTTTCCAACATACACACACACATATACATGTGTGTGCGTGTGTACGTATGTGCACTTATGTATACACATGGGTCTACGTCTAAATTTCCAAGTTTCAAAATGTCAACTTTCCTATGGTCGAGACAATAAGATCAAAGTTTTGAAACTTCAAACCATTTAAACGAAGATCGCCATACAGCACGGAATGGTATATTTACCATTTCTCTCACTAGTGCAAGCTCGGAGTTAATTAGCAGGGGGTGTAGGGAGGCTTGCTCCCCTGCATAAATGCAAAAAAAATAAATAAATAATGTTTTGTTTATTTAAATATCGAAGTCTCAAAATGTAATCATTTGTCTAAACCACAATAAAATTAATGCTTCAAAGCTTGAAAATTTAGAAGTAGACCCATACATACACATTCCAAAAAGTTCATAGTTGTTCCCCTGCGTATAAAGAAGACTGCTAATTTCCACAAGTTGTTCCCACCACTAGTACAAAGCTAGAAGAGCACAACACACACACACACAGTTTTAGCACAGGTGTACTCCCACTTTACTATAAAAACAACAATAAAGGAACTACAAACTTCACTACTATACACACATGAAATGTAAGAAATGACAGCCAGGAGACAGTCCACTACTGCTGCATGTGTACATGATATAAGTTTTGTTACCCCTCATGACGTGGAGTAAGCAAACTCCACCCAAGCGTACTACTATGAAAGTAGCCACCATGGATGTCATGCCCTGAAAATAAATGGCAGAATTGAATCAACAGAGCAATTTAGCAATTCTTCTTGAATACTGAATAATTAACTCTAAAGCAAGGTCTGAAAGCATTTTACAAAAACTGCCAAAAGTTTTTCGCTGAGCATGAAATGTTAGCAATGCTTATGTCTTGAAGGACGGCAGGCTTAACATTTGAACCATGACTACAAGAGAGAGAGAGTGTAAATTTGCCCAATATGCATGCATCCTTAATCCATCCTATTACAAGATAGGAAGCTCCATTTTATACTTGCTATAAATCTCACCATTTCAGAGACTATTCTAAATTAAGACCGAAAATACCACATGTACATAACCAAATTACAATTTTACAGTACAGAATACAGATTAATAACAGAAAGATGTACTTGGCATACAAAGAGTATAGTGATCTTGCATGCTCGACATTATGGGGGGCTTAGCATTACTATCAACAAAATAAGTACACTCAAAATTTGTCTAACTGAACAAAACATGCAAAATGCATGTTTGCCATACATGGAACTCACAGACCATGCAGTAGAAGACAGACAAGTCTGAAAATACAACAAAATTTAAAGAAAAGCTAAAGGTATGTGTGGGAACTAGGAAATACAAGGTCCCTCTAACAAAGTCTGTGTTCCGTTACAGCCACAGGGCCTATATGCTGGTTATATATAAATCTATTCAGCTTTTTCAGTGTACACCACGTTAGCTTTGAAAGAAATTTCATATTGGTTGCTTTAGAAATTTGTTGTTCTTGGCTTACTGTTGACTGCAATTCAGTTGTGTGGTCCAGTAGAATATCATACAGCAAACTGCTGGCACCTATGCCTTCTTTTCTTCCCTACTAGAGCACAAATAAAAATAAATAAATCTGATAACTACTACCAACCCAGATGATGTACACTTCCTGGAACAGCAATTTGACTATGCTGTTTATATGAACCAGAGTCACACATGATCAGGATAGAACAACTTGAAACCAAATACTACTGGCTGACAAGAGAGTGAATATGACAGAACAACTGGAAACCTGCCACCACTGACTGACAAGACTGTCAATGTGGGGTCCACATAGAACAACTTGAAACCTAATACTACTGGCTGACAAGAGAGTGAATATGACGGAACAACTGGAAACCTGCCACCACTGACTGACAAGACTGTCAATGTGGGGTCCACATACCTACCACTGATATTCAGCCTTTACAGAAACAAATTAAGGTATGCCTTGTAACAAAGAAATCATAAACAGAATTGCTTGAATGGGAATAATCATCCTGGGGACAAATTAGTACAGAGTAGGAAGGGGAAAACAACTGAAAAACATAAGGCATCATCACTACTATCCCAGACAGAAAAACGTTTTAAAAAATTACATTTCCACATACTCCTCAATTAATATCAACCCAAGGAAAACAAGAAGTTATAACTATAATTAAAACACTGCAAAGTATTACTTCTATCAGCTTGTGAACCCGACTGTCTGTGGGGAGTTAAAGGGGAAGTAACTTCCACATAAACAACATGCACAGCATCCTTAACTGTCCTTACCAAGGTGCAGATTCTGGGTATCAGCACGGGGGGGGGGGGGGGGGGGGTGCTAAATTGTCCTGACAAAGAGTTTCATAAGTTCATAGCTAATTACTACACTAGCTTTCTTAATAGTCTATTCTAAGCACAGCCAATTTCCTCACAAAATGTGAGGATCACTGTACCTTGTGTCTACGAGTCAAACACCTTAACCATTAAATCAATCATTAATCATTGGTGGTCTTGATTTGAGATGGCCAGATTTGAATCTACATATGGCTTGTTTGGAAATGTGATGTAAAGTAAGGACTTGTTCGAGTTTCTGGGAGGTTGGCTCCATTTCCAACTGTGCCAAAATTCGTCTCTTTAGTTTAGAAAGTGTTTTGGTTCATTTGCCAGCCATTCATTGGGGCTTTGACTTTGTAGCCTTTTAGTTAATGGAAAGCAACCATCTGCAAAATAAGGAGGGTTTCTTGGAAACTTGTTGAATCTTGGAAAAGAGTGCAAGGAAGAGCGAGTGTGGGTAGACACATTTGCTCGAACAGAAAAATTTTGGTTGTAGGTTTCACTTTGAATGAGATTAATTTCAGTGAATTCTACAAACAGGTGGACTTTGAATCATGGGGGGGGGGTCACTAAACGTGGGAGGATGACAAATCAGGGGTTGGTGGAAATTAGAAGACCAGGAAAGGAGTGTTGGCTTAAGCGATTGCTGTGCCAAGCTGCCTCAAAAATTACAGTTAAATACAATGGAGACAAACAAAAACTCAAAAATGCTGTGTGACTAGAGAACCTATGGCTTAAGACTGAACCACCCACCACCAAATAAAAGTCAACACAGCCACACTTGGAAATAGATGACATTACAGATGCAGGCAACAGCTAGTAAGAAAGGTGCTTCCTGTGATCCAGGTTTCGAGTCCCTCAGCCTCCACTTGCCTGCTGCATAACTATGAAGAAGTCACTTGTGGTCTCAGTAGCTCAACAGGTAGCTGGGTGCTGCGAGTTCTACTCCCCCAGGTAGATGGTTTAAATTTTCCAATACTGACACTGCAGTGCATCATAATGGTGCATCATAATGGGAGTGCTGCACTCCTATGTGCACCATCCTACAGATAAAACATTAAATTAAGGCCCCATCTTCCCGAGTTGGTGGCAGCTGTGGTGGTTATAAAAGATCCCTTAGCACTGACCAAAAATATTAGGGGGAAGTCCCTGGTGCCCTGACCAAATTTCCCTGAGTTGGTATGAATAACACCATGGGTCTCCCTTGAAAAAAAGAGACGACTGACATAGTGGGACTAATTCTATAAAAGTGTAAACAAATTAAGATCAGACAGCAAACACTCTGGGACAATTTGGACTCAACAGTCTTCTGGCCACATGCCTAGTAACAATTTTTTGAAATTATAAGTAGGGGACTAGGACCGTAACCTAGGCAGGGTGAGCACCAGGATGTAAATACATGGGCATAGAGCTTACAAATGACAATGACTGATGAGATAATAAAAGACTAACAGCTCTCAGGCCTGAAATCACTCTTCCAAAAACAGATATACCCACAATCGTATCAATTCAAACCAAAGTAATATGGTCACATGTGTGTGTGTGTGTGTGTACACATATGCATTTGTTTTAGTTTGCAATATCACAAAACCTAAACACTTACTGAATAAAAACATTCACACTTAATAGCATAAGGTCACCTTAAAAAATAAGCAGAAGTAAAACTTCACTCATTATTTATGGGGGAGTGCGCTGAAGAACAGCAAACTATGTTTAATACGCTATGTCACCACAGTTACTTTAAAAACAACTGAAAACGTTCTATATAAAACAATTAAGATTATAGATAGTATTGAGTAAAATGTGCAAAACTTAAGGTCTGGAAGCAGTACTATATAGTAAAATTAAATACTGGCAAAACTGTGACAGAAAATAAATATTGAAAACAGCTGTCAGTATAAACTGTTGTCCCATTACACAACACATATCTTTTTTTTAACAGAAAGATGACACTACACAGTTCAACACAACCATTACTTACAAAACATTCTGTCATCACAAACACAAGCGCTTAAAATACGTAACCATTTTTAAAGTTCCGCTTGCTGGGATGTGAAGACTGATTTCACCCCTCCCACTACCTCGCAGAAACCTGAAAACGTTTTGCACCGCTGCCAACAGTGTCACTACCACTGGGGACGCTAGTAGACAGAGAGAAATGCGTGCGTGTGGCACGAGAGATTTTCCAATCGTGCTGTGGCCGCCTTCCCAATCACCAACCAAGCAAAAGCAACAGAACCGCAGCTCACACCTGGCCTCATTTCGCGCAAGGACAGAAAGGGGCCGTACGCCAACGCCATTGTTTCTAAGTTGTGGGGGGAGAGAAGGTTTCATGATTTTGCCTCCTCTATGGTACAGTTAGAGACAAGTAGCACAACTGAGCCATTTACCACGTAAAGAGGATAACTGCTTTATTGAAAGTCACATTTCTAAAATACTTTAAAAATGGGGAGTCACAACAGTTGCTCCCTTTTAGAACAAACGCAACCACAACCACCACAATCCTACGTGAGAGATGCCTCAGATTACTATTAAAATCGAAGCTGTAATTGGAGAATTTGCCTCCACCCAGAACAAAAAAACGCCCTCACTGCTGCAGTTCTCAGCTGCCTTTGGAAAGTGTTGTACCCAGCCGGGTGCAAATGCGCTACAAGACATTTTTCCACTACAGTGTGACAGCTCATTCTACAAAAAAGAGCTCCCTCTTTAAGTACACAAAGACACTGCCAAAAAGTAGCTGTCCAAAAAATCAATTTAAAAATCTGCCTCCTGACATCTGCCCCTAACCACTTGCCCCTCCCCCTGGGTTTGCACCCCTGCAGACAGCAACAGCACTGCCTCACGTCCGCCATTAGAGAGTGAGCGAAACAATACGTGAGACTCGGCAGAGCTGCACAAGGGCCACCATAAGAGGGGTACAGTGGAACTATGTTTTTTTTATTAACAAAAAGAAACAATCATACGGCACAACTGGATAAAGTTTGAAAAATCGCCTTTAAAAAGTCAGCTCCCCGACCAACAATCAATTCCTACAGCAAATGCCAACTACAGAGGTGACGATAAAGATCTTGCACACCTTTGTCAGACTTCAGTAGTGTACAGCAGCAACCACAGGGTATTTAAACGGGTACAATTTGCGATCTGATACTCCCACTCATTTTTCAAATATAAGACAACAGTATGAGAGCACAATTTCACAGTCTACATACCCAGTTTTTTTCTGGAGATCAGAGTAACTGCTGCAAGGGGCGAAGCTTTGAAAAGTACAGTAATAACTCTCACGCCGCCTTACCCGATCCTTCAAATCTACCCCAAAACGCACGTCAGAGCTGCAACTCAACTCGTTCCAGTCCCGGGCTAGGGCTTGGGTGCAACCAACCTTGTGTAAGACCCGCCTTATTCCAAACCCATTGGTAGGCTACGAAGCAAACCTTGCGCTCAAGACAGCCCCCAGATGGGTAGTTGGCGGAGTCCTCTGTTCGATGCGTAGACGGTATTGGGTAAAACCGTTGCCAAGCTTTGCGCTAAGAAACGCCCATTCCGCTGCTATGCATCATGTTAGAGGAACCCGAATTGATTGTGTTTCTTCAGTTAATTATTGCCCTACTATTATAACCTGAAGTGATAGGTAACCCTTGTTGCAAGTGTTACAGATTATATAGATCACAAGCGAAAGTAGTCTTAAGTATACACGCTGATTGTAGAACCAGTTCAACAATTACACAAAAGTTTATTTTTTAATAACTTCAGTGTTTCAGTTTTTTTTATTTTGCCAAAGTACCATGTGACCGGAAAAAATAAAACACTTTTTTTTCATGCACACAATTTAACAAGTTTCATATACTTTACAAAAATATTTATTACATGTTAATTTTAGTTGTTGATATATAATATAGTAGCAACCACATGAAATGAATGTGGATTTGCATTATGATTTCTTTAGTATCCACCATTTTGTTTGGTTATTTGCCACCGTTCCACTTGTGTTGACCAACTTCTAAATGACGCAAGCACAACCCACTAATCTTGAGCAAGGTACCGTACCTAGAATGTCTGTCAACAAATCGAAAAAGTATGTTGTCATTGAGAACAAATTCACTCTAAGTACTACGGTAAATCCAACCTTGTGCCATTAACCAATATGGTGGGCCCTACATACTTCGAGGTTGTCCAATGGGCTGCTGAGGTCGTGCTTGTCCTCATGTTACTTTATAATTGTGATAGTCACGATAGTAATTTGTGTACTGCAGATAAGCTGGCTTTCAGAAAAGAAAGAAAGACAAAACTGACGTGAACTTTGCCAGGGCAGTTTGCTGCTGTTATTTACCGTGCTGGAAGACCCATTACCAACAAATGCGTTAATTTTATCTTTTCCTGTCTAGCACAGTGCCAGTTTGTGGCGGTTGAAATACAGATGCGCAGTGATCAAGAGGTCAATAATATTAAAAAAAAAAAAAAAAAGCTGTGTGCAGCTAGTGATAAAAATGCCGCTGCGAAAGGACCTTAAGCTGTCCCTTTTTTCAGATATAAAATCTCGCACTCCTAGTAATTAACGGACTGATCCGAAACATTTCTTAAACTTATGACGGGTGGTTAACATTGTTTTTTTTATGTGTAATATTACAGTAGCTTGAGTTTAACACATACGTGTTTACTATTAATAAATGAAGCGTTCACCTCCCTTGTCTTTATGGCTTAGTTGAAAATTTAGTCCAACCCACTTAATGACATCACAATATTGACAATTGTCGCTCCCCATGTCCATTATAAAAGAAATGCAAAGCAAGCTGATGATCGATAAAATGCCAACAGACACCAATTGTTATTATTTTTATTTATTGATTAATTTATTTATCCATCAGAACGTAGTGGTTTTGGTTATTAGGTGAATAGTTCAGTTTAAGTGTACATGGCTCATCAAAGTCTCCAGTACTATTTATTACAAAATATGATAAGAAACAGAATAATTGATTTGCCAAAAAAAATCATACACAAGGATTTAACTTCTTGTTAAGCAGAAATCTTAGGGAGCTCCATAGAGTATAAAGCAGTATCGATGACTGGATGGATATTTGCTAATTAATTCCTGGGATATGTAATATGACTCTCCATTATCAGAGGAGTACATTTTATATTCTTGTTTATTGGGTTTCATTGACTAAGAAACTCAATGATCTCCTAAACTACTTGATTAGTAAAAACTCCCAAACCTATGAACCCATTGCACCTGATAGGAAATGCTTGGAAATTCATGTTCTATGGCTGATAATGGGATCTCTGGCTGCAGCTCCTGGATGATCATCATCATAAAATTGCATTAGGATCGTATATCTGAAATAAAGTCATCAGGAGGTAATCAGTCACAATCTTTTTCAGTAATCCAGGAATATGTATAGCACAGAACTGTGCAATCTGCTAGCCAGAAAATGCATGTATGTATGTACCATCAAATATTACTTTAATGTCATTTAGAACTACACGTGTAGCCTAAACAAAATTTTGTGCATCAGCTCAATTCTTGAGATTACAAAGGAAAGTGAAACAACACATACAAGTAAACAAATAAACATAACTAACAAATACAATAATACTCCCAATACATGTAAGAAAGAGCAGAGACATTTATCAACACTCATATATGAAAATAATACACTCCCCTGAGTTAAATTAACTACCCTATTTAAAGTAAAACAAAACAAATTTTGAAATGCCTAGGTTATTTGTCTAATGTTGCACTTGAATGAGTTAAATAATACTGACTATGGATATAATAAACAAATATTGCACTTACTTTGAATATACGTAAGTATACATTGCACAAATAAATAAAAATTGACTTATGTGTTCAGATCACTGAGACTAGTGCCCGAGTTCAGAAGTCTAACCACTGTTGGGTAGAAACTGTTGATGAGTCTTGTACTCCTGCAGCAGATGCTGTGATATCTCCTGTCCAATGCCAGATGTTTAAACAGTCCATGCACAGGATGCGTGTTGTCCTTTACTGTTTTGCTGGCCTTTCGGATGCTTCTTGCAGAATAAAGATTTTCTATTGATGGAAGACTGGAACCTGTTACCTTTTCTGCAACCCTCACTACTCTTTGTAGTGCCTTTCCTTCTGTAACTGTGCAGCTTCCAAACCACACTGTTTAGTTGCAAGTGAGGATGCTCTCTAAAGCACTTCTATAGAAGGTGGAGAGAATATGTGGAGGAAGCTAAGTTTTTTCAGCCTTCTTAAAAAGTGGAGGCATTGGTGTGCTTTCTTAACCAGTTGGCTGTTGTTTCCCGACCACAAAATATCCTCTGATATGTGTATACCCAGGAATTTCATACTCTTAACCCTTTCCACACTCTCACCATTGATCCTGAGCAGTGGGTGGTTTGTTCCCCTTTTCCTGACATTGATGGCAATTTCTTTGGTCTTGCTTACATTCAGGTCAAGGTTGTTCCCCTTGCACCAACTGATCAGAGATGCCACCTCCTCTCTGTATGCCCATTTCATCGTCCTTTGTGATGAGCCCCACAACTGTGGTGTCATCAGCAGACTTGATGATATGGTTGGACATGTGCTTAGCATAGCAGTTGTGTGTCAGGATGGTGAATAACATTGGGCTGAGAACACATCCCTGTGGAGCACCAGTGTTAATTGTGATGCACTTTGACGCATTCTTACCTGAAAACATCCTCTACGGTCTCTCAATCAGAAAGTCCAGGATCCGGTTACAGAGATGTTTACTGATTCCTAAATGTGCCAGTTTTTCTATCAGCTGCATGGGTACTACCATATTAAGTGCAGAGCTGAAGTCTATAAACAGCATCCTGACTAGCTTTGCCCTCTTAATACTCAAGGGAGATGTGTACTGCTACACACACACACACACACACACACACATACACACACACACCACATGATTAACTTTGGGAAAACTGGAGATATTCCAGTTCTCCTGCAACATGTCTTTGAGGTGTTGGAGGCTTGATATGGCATCGGCCGTGGAATGCTTAGCTCTGTATGCAAACCGCAGAGGGTCAAAATCAGAAGGTGGGTATGAAGAAAGATGCTTTTTGATCAGCTGCTCAAAACATTTCATAAGAGTGGATGTCAGATCGACTGGTCTGTAGTCATTAGGGATGGACAAAGTGGTTTTCTTAGGTAGTGGGATGATGTTAGTTTCCTTATAGAATGAGGGTACATTTACCATGGCAAGAGAGGTGTTAAATATTTCCTTGAGCACTGTGCATAGTTGATCAGCACAGCCTTTTAACTCCTTGCCCATTATGTTGTCTGGGCCAGCAGCCTTCCTGGTATTTGATCTCCTTAGCTCTCTTCTTATCTCCTCTGTGTTGGAGATATGTATGTGTATCCATGGATACAATCAGTGATGATTAATGCTTCTCACTCATACGTATTTTAACACTGCATCTGAAAAGACAGAGTACTTCACAACATAAACACACAGTATACAGACGCACACACACATGCATGCGCACAAGCATGCACGCACACACACATGCGCGCACTTATGCGCAACCTCTCTCTCTCTCTTTCTGACACACACACACACACACACACACACACACACACACACACACACACACACCACATGATTAACTTTGGGAAAACTGGAGATATTCCAGTTCTCCTGCAACATGTCTTTGAGGTGTTGGAGGAAGCTTGAGCACCAGGATAAAGCCCGCACTGAGTCAGGGAGGACATGAAGACTCCTTACAAGAAGCAACTACAACAAAGAGCTCAGCCAGAAAACCAAGTGCTGTGAGATGGCAGTTCTGCTCCTTGTTACACTGTGCTAATGATCAGTTGCTTTAGGAAGACTGCCAAGGATAATCGCTTATTGTGTACAATGGTGAGGCTTGACTGATGGAAAATAAAATTAATTCTGACTCACTTGCTGGTCTTGATTACACTGCACCCCCCAACATACATACATGCACATGCAACAGCCATAGCAATGATTATTTTATACAGATTTCATTAAGTACAATGTAGTTCAGGTGGATATAAAAGATCCCATGGCACTTATCAAAAAGAGTAGGAGCTTTGTTTATTAACAGCTTTCACAAACTATACACACAATAATCTACATTATCTCATATTTGACTTTGACTTTTACCATAAATATCATATCAATTTTACCATCTCACCCACACACTCTTTCTTCCATAACCATTTCTTTATTTTACTTGTGATCCAGTCACTATCCCACATCTTATTAGACAATACATTTTCACATCAACTGTTCTATATCACCCAAACAAAACTTTTTTTTCATCATATATGCCACGTATTATAATTTCCATATTCAGTTTCTGAAAAAAAAAAATCATATTGAAATTCACATTTAATTTTTTTTCAAACTTCATTCATTCTTTCACATTCTAACAAAATCTGTCATCAGTAGATTCCTCTGTGTCACATACCTTACATAATCTCTCACTTACTTGTATTTCATTTTACCTCTGACTGGTAATGTTTGGAACATCAGCCTCCATATGAAATCTCTTATTTCTTTAATCTCCTTAAATCTGCCTAGTCTTTTCTTTACTGCCTTTTTATCTTAGAACTTTTTTGGTTCCACAGCCTCACATAACAGTATTTCCATAACATGGGAGGGTGGCCTAATGGATAAGGTGTTTGCCTTATAAACGCAAGGTGCAGGGTTTGAGTCCCACAAGGGATAATTGGCTAGGCTTAAAATAGCTCACAAGGGCAGTTAGCCTAGTACTAACCTATGAACTTGTCCATGCCATATCTTTCTGCTTGTTGATAATTATCGCATTACAATACTCAGATTGTATTTTTATAGAATAGTCTATAATTTGTTCACTATTACATTTCTTTCTTCCTTTTTCCTTTGTTTACCTCCATCCAAAAATTCTTATATTTTTTCCACAAAACATTTCATGATGCATCATGTTTTCTATCAGTATTTTTTTCATAATCCAGTAAACATGCAACAAAGTTAAGTATACCATTAGATTCTCATTTTTTAGCACAGAATACTGTTTCCATTTTTAACAGATTCAGTTCTGAACCCTGTATAATTCCAAATGCTGTCTGCAACAATTTCTTCTCTAAACCCACATAAAACATATATATACTATCTGTGTGACCTGTTGTGCCTAATAAATATAAATGTATTACTTGCATGTATCATTTTTTTAACATCATTTAAAAAGTATTCTACATGTTGGCTACTTTCCTTATTTCCACAATTATTTCCTTCATTTGCTTAATTTGTACTTCTCTTTTACCAAACTTCAACCTCATACTAATTTCAGTATCAAAAGCCTTTACTTTTCATTTTACTTAAACTCCACTTATTTCAATTATTTTTCTAGCCTATTCATTTTATTTTGTTTTATTTTAATTTGCTAACAGGATCAGAGCACTGTCAACCCTGGGAAACGTACAGCAGTAAAAAATAAAACATGAACACAGAGTATCATTGCACTACAATGTGAGCAACAAGGTTACTGTAATGTAGCAAAAGATAAATATAGTTAATCACACACTATTAGGAAATCTTTACTTTAAATAGTTGACTGATGCTGAAATCAGCTTATGCAGTATGAAGATGTTATGTGGTCTATAGACCTATTTCTGTTCACTTTTAAGTACCACATATTCTAATTACTTATACAACTCTTACTCCCTCATTCTTTGCTAACTTCTTCTCTTTATTATTTCCACATTGCCAACATTTAAAATTATTTTTTTACCCTTACATTGATTCTTTTTGTCTATCCACTCTTAGCATAACCTAAACTTCCTTTTGCATGCTTATACCTATTCTTTTCACTAGCATATTATTTATTTTATCTCTTTTTCACTTCTTTACATACAGAAGATTTTACCTCATTAATTGCAAATTTATCTTGTTGATGTCTATATAATGTAATGTTTAAAGTTATTATCATACTCATGCTGTGTTTAAAGTTATCATACTCATGCTGTGATTACAGTTATTATTATACTCATGCTATAATTAAAGTTATTATCATACTCATGCTATGTTTAAAGTTATTATTATACTCATACTATGTTTAAAGATATTATTACACTCATGCTATGTTTAACATTATTATCATATTCATGCTATGTTTAACGTTATTATTATACTCATGCTGTTTAATGTTATTATTATACTCATGCTATGTTTAACATTATTATTATACTCACACTGAGATTAAAGTTATTATTATACTCATGCTGTGTTTAATGTTATTATTATACTTATGCTGTGATTACAATTATTATTATAGTCATGCTGTATTTAAAGTTATTATTATACTCATGCTGTGATTAAAGTTATTATACTCATGCTATGTTTAAAGTTATTATTATTATTATTATTATGCTGTGATTAAAGTTATACTCATACTATGTTTAAAGTTATTATTATACTCATGCTGTGATTAAAGTTATTATTATACTCATGCTATGATTAAAGTTATTATACTCATGCTGTGATTAAAGTTGTTATTATACTAATGCTATGTTTAAAGTTATTATACGCATGCTGTGATTAAAGTTATTATTATACTCATGCTATGTTTAAAGTTATTATCATACTTATTCTATGTTTAAAGTTATCATACTCATGCTATGTTTAAAGTTATTATCATACTCATGCTGTGTTTAAAGTTATCATACTCATGCAATGTTTAAAATTATTATTATACTCATGCAATATTTAAAGTTATTATTATACTCATGCAATGTTTAAAGTTATCATACTCATGCTGTGTTTAAAGTTATTATCATACTCATGCTGTGTTTAAAGTTATTATCATACTCATGCTGTGATTAAAGTTATTATTATACTCATGCTGTGTTTAAAGTTATTATTATACTCATGCTATGTTTAAAGTTATTATTATACTCATACTGTGTTTAAAGTTATTATCATACTCATGCTATGATTAAAGTTATTATTATACTCATGCTGTGTTTAAAGTTATTATTATACTCATGCTGTGAATAAAGTTATTATTATACTCATGCTGTGTTTAAAGTTATTATCATACTCTTGCTATGATTAAAGTTATTATTATACTCATGCTGTGTTTAAAGTTATTATTATACTCATGCTGTGATTAAAGTTATTATTATACTCATGCTGTGTTTAAAGTTATTATCATACTCTTGCTATGATTAAAGTTATTATCATACTCATGCTGTGTTTAAAGCTATTATCATACTCATGCTATGATTAAAGCTATCATGCTCATGCTATGATTAAAGTTATCATACTCACACTATGTTTAAAGTTATTATACTCATGCTATGTTTAAAGTTATCATAATCATGCTGTGATTAAAGTTATTATCATACTCATGCTGTGTTTAAAGTTATCATACTCATGCTATAATTAAAGCTATTATCATACTCATGCTATGATTAAAGCTATCATGCTCATGCTATGATTAAAGTTATCATACTCATGCTGTGTTTAAAGTTATCATACTCACACTATGTTTAAAGTTATTATACTCATGTTATGTTTAAAGTTATCATAATCATGCTGTGATTAAAGTTATTATCATACTCATGCTGTGTTTAAAGTTATCATACTCATGCTATAATTAAAGTTATTATCATACTCATGCTATGATTAAAATTATTATTCTCATGCTATGATTAAAGTTATTATCATACTTGTGTAATTTTTAAAGTTATTATCATACTCATGCTGTGTTTAAAGTTATCAGCATACACATGCTGTGTTTATTATCATACTCGGTTCTATATTAATCAGCAAATGCTTAAAAAAGCAAACGCTGATTTATCAACCCCATGTAAATGAAAGCTTACAATCCTGAACATACAGAACAGCAATTTTTTTCCCAGGAAAAAAATCGCTGTCCCATAAAAAAAAATAACATAAAATAAAAACTTCAAAATATTATAAATAGTGGGTGGCTTCGCCCCCGTACCCCCTACTTAAATATACCAACTCTGAGATTGCACTACAGTGACAAATATGGCAAAGTAATAGAGGCGGCCAAGCGATTTCTTTCCCATGGAAAGAAATTGCTTATATGCCGTTTTGCTATTTTGCTGTTTCGTACTTTCAAGTTTGATCAAGACACATACGAAGGATCGTGTCTTCGATTATATAATAGGAACCCGATACTCATGCTATGATTAAAGTTTTTATCATACTCATGCTGTGTTTAAAGTTATTATCATACTCATGCTATGATTAAAGTTATTATTATACCCATGTTGTGTTTAAAGTTATTATCATACTCATGCTATGTTTAAAGTTATTATTATACTTACTCTGTGTTTAAAGTTATTATCATACTCATGCTATGATTAAAGTTATTATCATACTCATGCTATGATTAAAGTTTTTATCATACTCATGCTGTGTTTAAAGTTATTATCATACTCATGCTATGATTAAAGTTATTATTATACCCATGTTGTGTTTAAAGTTATTATCATACTCATGCCATGATTAAAGTTATTATTATACCCATGCTATGTTTAAAGTTATTATTATACTTACGCTGTGTTTAAAGTTATTATCATACTCATGCTATGATTAAAGTTATTATCATACTCATGCTATGATTAAAGTTATTATCATACTCATGCTATGATTAAAGTTATTATCATACTCATGCTGTGTTTAAAATTATTATACTTACACTATGTTTAAAGTTATCATACTCATGCTGTGTTTAAAGTTATTATCATACTCATGCTGTGTTTAAAGTTATTATCATATTCATGCTATGATTAAAGTTATTATCATACTCATGCTATGGTTAAAGTTATTATTATACTCATGCTGTGTTTAAAGTTATTATTATACTTACGCTATGTTTAAAGTTATTATTATACTTACGCTATGTTTAAAGTTATCATACTCATGCTATGTTTAAAGTTATTATTATACTCATGATGTGTTTAAAGTTATTATTATAATTACGCTATGTTTAAAGTTATTATTATACTTATGCTATGTTTAAAGTTATCATACTCATGCTGTGTTTAAAGTCATTATCATACTCATGCTATGATTAAAGTTATTATTATACTTACCCTATGTTTAAAGTTATTATTATACTCATGCTATGTTTAAAGTTATTATTATACTTATGCTATGTTTAAAGTTATTATTATACTCATGCTATAATTAAAGTTATTATTATACTCATGCTATGATTAAAGTTATTATTATACTCATGCTATGTTTAAAGTTATTATTATACTTACGCTATGTTTAAAGTTATTATTATACTCATGCTATAATTAAAGTTATTAGTATACTCATGCTATGATTAAAGTTATTAGTATACTCATGCTATGTTTAAAGTTATTATTGTACTTACGCTATGTTTAAAGTTATTATCATACTTATGCTATAATTAAAGTTATTATTATACTCATGCTATAATTAAAGTTATTATACTCATGCTATAATTAAAGTTATTATACTCATGCTATAAATAAAGTTATTATTATACTCATGCTATGATTAAAGTTATTATTATACTCATGCTATGATTAAAGTTATTATTATATTAACGCTATAGTTAAAGTTATTATTATACTCATGCTATAATTAAAGTTATTATACTCATGCTATAATTAAAGTTATTATTATACTCATGCTGTGTTTAAAGTTATTATTATACTTACGCTATGTTTAAAGTTATTATTATACTCATGCTATAATTAAAGTTATTATACTCATGCTATAATTAAAGTTATTATTATACTCGTGCTATGATTAAAGTTATTATACTCATGCTATGTTTAAAGTTATTATTATACTTACGCTATGTTTAAAGCTATTATCATACTTATGCTATAATTAAAGTTATTATTATACTCATGCTATAATTAAAGTTATTATTATACTCATGCTATGTTTAAAGTTATTATTATACTCATGCTATAATTAAAGTTATTATACTCATGCTATAATTAAAGTTATTATTATACTCATGCTATGATTAAAGTTATTATTATACTCATGCTATGTTTAAAGTTATTATTATACTAATGCTGTGTTTAAAGTTATTATTATACTCATGCTATAGTTAAAGTTATTATTATACTCATGCTATGTTTAAAGTTATTATTATACTTATGCTATGTTTAAAGTTATTATTATACTCATGCTATAATTAAAGTTATTATACTCATGCTTTGTTTAAAGTTATTATTATACTCATACTATGATTAAAGTTATTATTATACTCATGCTATAATTAAAGTTATTATACTCATGCTATGATTAAAGTTATTATTATACTCATGCTATGTTTAAAGTTATTATTATACTCATGCTATAATTAAAGTTATTATAGGTTCATAGGTTAGTACTAGGCTAACTTCCCTTGCGGGCCATTTTAAGCCTAGCCAATTGCCCCATGACAGAATCAAACCCTGCACCTTGTGTTTCAAAGGTAAGCACCTTAACCATTATGCCAACCTACTCTTGCTATAATTAAAGTTATTATACTCATGCTTTGTTTAAAGTTATTATTATACTCATACTATGATTAAAGTTATCATACTCATGCTGTGTTTAAAGTTATTATTATACTTACGCTATGTTTAAAGTTATTATTATACTCATGCTATAATTAAAGTTATTATTATACTCGTGCTATGATTAAAGTTATACTCATGCTATGTTCAAATTTATTATTATACTTACGCTATGTTTAAAGTTATTATCATACTTATGCTATAATTAAAGTTATTATTATACTCATGCTATAATTAACGTTATTATTATACTCATGCTATGTTTAAAGTTATTATTATACTCATGCTATAATTAAAGTTATTATACTCATGCTATAATTAAAGTTATTATTATACTCATGCTATGATTAAAGTTATTATTATACTCATGCTATGTTTAAAGTTATTATACTAACGCTGTGTTTAAAGTTATTATTATACTCATGCTATAGTTAAAGTTATTATTATACTCATGCTATGTTTAAAGTTATTATACTTATACTATGTTTTAAGTTATTATTATACCCATGCTATAATTAAAGTTATTATAGGTTAGTACTAGGCTAACTTCCCTTGCGGGCCATTTTAAGCCTAGCCAATTGCCCCATGACAGAATCAAACCCTGCACCTTGTGTTTCAAAGGTAAGCACCTTAACCATTACACCAACCTACTCATGCTATAATTAAAGTTATTATACTCATGCTTTGTTTAAAGTTATTATTATACTCATACTATGATTAAAGTTATTATCATACTCATGCTGTGTTTAAAGTTATTATTATACTTACGCCATGTTTAAAGTTATTATTATACTCATGCTATAATTAAAGTTATTATTATACTCATGCTATGATTAAAGTTATTATTATACTCATGCTATGTTTAAAGTTATTATTATACTTACACTATGTTTAAAGTTATTATTATACCCATGCTATAATTAAAGTTATTATTATACTCATGCTATGATTAAAGTTATTATTATACTCATGCTATAATTAAAGTTATTATTATACTCATGCTATGTTTAAAGTTATTATTATACTTACGCTATGTTTAAAGTTATTATCATACTTATGCTATAATTAAAGTTATTATTATACTCATGCTATAATTAAAGTTATTATTATACTCATGCTATGTTTAAAGTTATTATTATACTCATGCTATAATTAAAGTTATTATACTCATGCTATGATTAAAGTTATTATTATACTCATGCTATAATTAAAGTTATTATTATACTCATGCTATGTTTAAAGTTATTATTATACTCATGCTATGATTAAAGTTATCATACTCATGCTGTGTTTAAAGTTATTATTATACTTATGCTATGTTTAAAGTTATTATTATACTCATGCTATAATTAAAGTTATTATTATACTCATGCTATAATTAAAGTTATTATTATACTCATGCTATGTTTAAAGTTATTATTATACTAATGCTATAATTAAAGTTATTATTATACTTATGCTATAACCCGCGGTAGTGGTGCTGCGGTAGTGTTGTCACCTCACAGCAAGACGTTGTCACATTCGATTCTCAGCTAGAACGTCTTCTGTGTGGAGGCATGCATGAATGGGTGTGCCTTCGTTGAAGGTTGTGCGTCAGGACTGCTAACTCGGCACGTAAAAATCCACTACCAAACATTAGTGGACCGGAGTTCCGCTGTTGTGACCCCCTAACCGGGATAAGCAGAAAGACATAACAACAACATTATACTCATGCTATAATTAAAGTTATTATACTCATGCTGCTCTATAACCTATTTTTCCTGTTTTGTAAAACTGGATCTTTTGTCTCCAGGACTTCCCATAAAATGGGCTTCTAATCAGTTGGACTATCATGGTTAACAAAAGGAAAGAAATGTATTTACTTATTTATTAGTATTTATATACCAGAATAGTCTGACTGGGCATGAGGCCCCTTTCTCATCAGAGACCTAAGAAGAAAAGTTCCACACAAAATATATACATTAAGTTTATAGAAAGTTACAGTAAGACAGGGTTACAAGTCTGATAAAAAACATTGCTAACAGTTGTCTCTTTATGGCTAGAAGACAAAATGCTAGTGTTACAGAAATGAGTATGTGGTTTTAAGTATTAAACAAAAAGAGAAAATAAATAAAATATGTTAAACACTAACAACAACTAAGCAGAACTGTTACAGTACAGAAGCACCTTATTTGTATTGTGCATGTTATAGACATGGTTAAAGGTCTTAAATATTAAACAACCAGGGAGAACAGAGTAAGATATATGAGAGTAACTAACAGCAAATAAGTTGAGTTACTGCAGTGCAGGGTACATTATTAACAATGGCTTCTAGTGTTAGGCTTATGTACAGTGTTCCTAGATGAATGACTTGGCTGCTGTAGCTCCCTCACCTCTTTTTCATATACTTCATATTCCCTTTTATTAAATGTATGTCTTAAATCTTCACCTATTAATTTCTAAATAATTTTCATAAACACATTTATAATCAGCATTATTTGAAGTTAAAAGCCGTCAGTTTATAATATTCTCTTTATCCCATTTCTTAAATATATCTAAACTTGATGATTCCCTCACACACATTTTTATCTCTCACCTCAAACCTCTAACCATTAATTCATCACTTCAATCACCACTCCTTTCTATTCTTCACTCATTTCCTTATTAAAAACACATCCAATGTTATCTGTGCATAGTACACTGTTGCTATTTATTTCTTTTAAGACTGACTCAGAGTCCTTCCTACTTATAATTTTTTGCTTTGTTCCCAGAAGAAGATTTAACTTCCTACTTCATTTTTCCTTCCTGTCTCTCACTATACAACTCCCTTATATATGTTTCAATTCCCATTATATCCTCCTGTTCATTATACATTTTTCCCTTAATCCGGCATACATTCCATTTTACATTCTTCACTTTTCACCTTTCTTCACTAAAAAGGAGACACATCCTTTTGTTTCCTTGTAAAAGAAACTTCTATTTATACAGCATATTTTTATTTCCCATGCCCATTTGGCATAATACTTTGTTTGCCTAAAATCTAATTATCCTCTCCTACTAAAGATTTTTCATACTCAATTAGTCATTTATTATAGCTTATGCATTTATTATATTTTTTCTTATTTCTTTTACAGTACTCTTTATTTTTCCTAAAATCTGATTATCCTCTCCTACTAAAGATTTTTCATACTCAATTAGTCATTTATTATAACTTATGCAGTTATTGTATTTTTCCTTGTTTCTTTTATAATACCCTTTTTTAATACCAAATAATCTTTCTTATGTTTCATAAGTGATACCCATTATTCTTACCATTTTTTATAGAATGGTCTCATTAAACACCAACCTTTCCATAAACTTTCCATCTTTACCTGAAATTCATTCAGTTTAACAACATCTCCCATCAGTCTTTTTAACCCTTTTCCTTCTGTAATTTACCTTCACTATTCCCAGTCTGGATCCATACTGCATAATGATCTGAAAAATGTCTTTAGTTTTATTCTTTCCATTAACTTCTACCAATCCTATCAAACATTATTTTATAATCAATCTCAGTTTTTACCTTTCCTTATTTATATGTAAAAATGTTATCCTTTCCTATTTCTTAGTTCGTTGTTTTTTTATCTACTTTCCCTAATATCATTACCCAGTTTCCTGTATCCTTGTTTAAAATTACAATTAAAATCACCTAACAAGATTATATCCTTAATTATAATAATAGATTCCTTAAGTTCTCCAAAGGGCTATTTTCCTTAATATTAGCATATGGACATACCAGTATCAGCCTTCATATTCTCTTTTTGCATCTAACATTACATATTTTTAATATATTTATTACATCATAATTTACATAATGACATAAATACACATACATTAATAGAAAAGAAAACAAACCATAGTGACATCTCCATTATTTTTATACAGTATATGTATTTGCTTTCTTTCTAACAATTATCATTCACTCTAGTATTATATAAATTGCTCAATGCCTGCATTCACTTAATTCCCACTCCTGCTGAACATTATCTTAATGTACTGTTCTCACAAGTTCCATTATTTCTATGTAATTTACCCCTCCCCTTTTCTAAAGCTCTTAGCTCTAATTCATTTATTTCCTTTACAGTAGTCACTGATTCAGTTATACTTGTTTACACTTTTATTTCCATGGGACCGGACAACATCCCAGGCTGCGTTTTACATGAACTTCAGAACAAACTGGCTCCCCAGTTAAGCACCATGTTCAATAATAGCCTTACATCAGGCTTTATGCCCACTGAATGGCACACAGCAACAGTTATCCCACTCCACAAAGGGGGAGCCACCACTGATCCCGGGAGCTATCGACCTATTAGCCTGATGAGCCTGGTCTGCAAGGCCATGGAACGTATCATCATGGAATTCATAAACAAAGACATTGGTAACCTCCAAACTCTGGATCCCACCTAGTTCGGGTTTGTGAAAGGCAGATCATGCCTCCTGAACCTGATTGACTTCTTTGAGGCAGTCACCAAAGCCGTGGATGAGGGTAAGGCAGTTCACACAGCCTATCTTGACCTCGCCAAGGCTTTCAACACCATCCCCCATTCTGGAATTGTAGCTAAACTCACTAAACTAGGTATAAATCCCTACGTCACAAGATGGGTTGCCAACTGGCTCACTGACAGAACCCACACTGCAAAAGTTGCAGACTCCAAATCTGACCTCAAAGCAGTGACAAGTGGAGTACCACAGGGTTCCATCCTGAGACCTCTCCTGTTTGGTATCTACTTCTCTGAAGTACAGACTAACACAGAAGGCCTCTGGCTAATGAAGTTCGCAGATGACTGCAAACTAGGAGACATAGTCAAGTCCCCAAATGATGTGGACATCCTACAGAAGGGCCTCACTGAGACAGATGCCTGGTGTCAGAGCCATGGCCTCAAGCTGAATGCCAAAAAGTGCAGTGTCATCCCCTTTGGTAAAAACTCTGTACCCATGAACTACCACATAGGCAGCAATCTACTTAACACCGAATGCGTGATAAGCGACCTTGGGACCCAGTTGGACAGTAGTCTCTTCTTTGATAGTCACATCGCCACAGTAGTCAGGAAGTCCTTTTACATGGCACACCTCATCATAAAAGGGTTCTCGTCCAGGAAAAAAGAGGTCATTGTTCCCTTCTACTCGTCACTCATTAGACCCATTATAGAGTACAATGCCCCTTTTGGAATGTACCTCACAAGACATCTGCAGCAGCTGGAAAGGCCACAGAAGTACCTCACAAAGAAGATTACTGGCCTCAAACAAATGCCCTACACTGACTGCCTCAAAAAACTCCAGCTTTACTCCGTATCATATCGCCTACTCCGAGGTGATCTCTGCCTAACATATAAAGCTATGTCAAACCCAGAGCTGTTAGACATGCTACACCTAAAGAAATCCTAATCCCTCCAAGCTACACACTCTAGGGACCTAAACTTTGTCACCACAATAAACAGGACATGCTGTAAGGATAGATTCCTGTCCCAGAGACTTCCTATACTCTGGAACAAGCTGCCTATCTATATCAAGCAAAGTTCTTCATTAGCACTCTTCAAGAAAAATCTTGATGAGTGGATGTGAAATAGGAAATACACCCCGGGGATCACTTCTGTGTCTCTGCTCGACAGTGGTACAGGAAAATAACTTTCTTGGGTGGCGTAAGCTATGGAACCTTGCTGGCTAGGCTTATGTAAGCCCTTGGGCCGATAGCCTAGTACCTACCTATGAACCTATTTTATGACACCCAATAGCATTAACCTCAGTAAGGCCTTATTATGCCTGGGAAATTCAGACCCTGTGCCAAAATAATTATTTCCTCACATGCAATCATTTACTCTCCGAATATTTCCAACAAATTGCTCTGAAAGGAATTTTTAAAATCTGCCACTTCATTGCACTCTCAAGAAATATATTCCCAGTAACTTATCCCGTTAACATCACATCTGCAATATTTGCTATCTACCTGAGTAAAGGTTCTTTGAAGTCTGTCTGGAGTAAAAAATACCCATGCAAAGACTTCCAAGCAAAAACCCAAAACATTCTGGGCTTTGTTACATGGTTGGGAGACATACAGATGTCTTCCTTTATAAAGTGCCTTTCCAATCACTGTTCAAAATCTTTTCTAATCTCATCTGATTAAGTCTTATAGTTATCATGCAATATTTTATATGCTCTACTAATTATACCTTTTTAACAGCAGCTTCTATTCTAGACTCAACTAAAAACTCTACCAGCAGCTGGTCTTTCTCTTAGCAGTCGACTAACCCTTTCTCTTTGCCTATACTTTGATATCAATTCCTGGAAGAGAAGGCAGTCTGTAACCTGCAGTCCAAACCTCTGCTTTGCCTCATCCCACTATTTTACATTTCCATCTATTGTTCTTTACTACCAGTACCTCATTTTGTTTTGCTAATTTTGTCCAGTAAATCCCACCCCCCCTCTGGCCTATTTTCTATATCATCTCTTCCAGTCATCCCTATTGGCAAAATCTCCTTTCTCCATTCCCATGTTGGCTTAATTCTTAGAATACTTTCTGCTACTTTATGAATATAATATTCTGTATAGTTGTTGTTATTCTCCTTAAGGACTTGCACACAAAAATCTCTTACTATCCTTATGACATGAATTTCCCTTCAATTTTATCAGCACCCCTTTCCACTTTGAGTTATAACCTTCTGTTTGGGCTATGTATATGAGCTTTTACTACACAACTCTAAAGTATCCCTTCAAATCAGGTAATCCTAATCCACCTTGTTCCATGGGAGTTTCAACTTATCCATGTAACTCTTGCCCTGTTCTCCTCAAAAATAAATTCATTCAACCCTTTATTAATTATCATTCACAACTTCTCCTCTGGTTGATAAAAATTATGTCTGAACTGTATATAAAACTAAAGGTATTAAATTATTTCACTGCTTGTATCTTGCTATCCATATCTATAAAACAGAGTTTTCAATTTCTATGTTTTTCTATTAGTCTCTTCCCATATATCTTTAGCTGCCATAATATAAACCTTTTAAATTCATCTTCTAAGTGCTTCATTTTGTCGTGTCCCCATATCTGTGGATATTGCTGAACCAATTCGTGTGCAGGCTAAATAGTATATAGTTATTGCCTTTGCTTTATCATCATTAATTTTGTATCACAAAAAAACTTGAACTGTCTCAGAATGTTTCACAATACCAAAATGTGCTTTTCTGGTTTTATCGGGTACAAAATAATATCATCTGCAAATAAACCAACTTTTCTTGATTACCATGCCAATTATATCCTTGGATTTCTGAGTCCTTTATTTTCTTTGCCAATGGCTCTAAATATAGAAATTATAATAAATTATAACAAAGTGGAAAGAGGATACCCTTGCCTGGTTCCTCTGCTCAAATAGAAGTTATAAAAGAGGACCCCTACCACACTTTAATTTTTGCCTCTGACCCTCATATGTCCTCCTAGTCAACCTTATTATTTTATCAGGGAATGCAAATGCTTCCATTGCCCTACTCATAAAATCCCACCATACTCTGTTGAATGCTTTCTCTGCATCAAGAACTACCAACACCAGTGGTATTTTTTTACATTATATACATACATACAAATGTTTCAAGCACGGGCATTAAAGCCCTTCTAACTTGCCAATATGCCAAAACACTTCTTCCTATAATAAATGTCCAGGCTGTTCTTAAAAATATCTAAACTAGTACTTGCTTTAATGTAATTTGGTAGTCTGTTGTAAGCATCAGCTACTCTGTCAGAGAACCAATTAGTACACTTGTCATTCCTATAGAATCTTCTACATAGGTTATGTGACAATTCTCTAGTATTTTTTAATAACCCCAAACATTCCCAGAGGTAGTTGTCACTAAATGCCCTAAATACCTGAATAAGATCTCCTCTTAAATATATGTAAGAGACACTGTACAAGTTCAGATATTTTAGTCTTTCATAATAACTTAGATTTTCACATCCATTGATGCGCTTAGTATATTTCCGCTGTACTCTTTCCAGTTTATTCATGCTTGTTTTCCTATAGTGTTTCCATATTGCTATTCCATACTCAAGTTTGGGTCTAATGTAACTAACAAACAATGACTTCATTATGTTTGATTCCCTAGACTTTATAAATCTTTTTATACAACCTATAGTTCTATAACTATCGTTAGCCAATTGGTTGATATGATTAGAAAAACTCATAGCTGAATCTACCCATATACCCAGGTCCTTAAATGAGTCTACAGTTTCAATCACTGTGTGCTGAATTAAATATTCACCTTCGGTTTATGTCTCCCAAATCTCATATGCTTAGTCTTTGATGTATTTATCAACATATTATTCTCCTGTGCCCAGATGGTCAATTTAGTCAAATTATTTTGCAGACATGCCTTTTCTGTAACACGTGTAATCAGTTTACCCAATTTCAGGTCGTCAGCATATAGACTGCAGAACACCTCAGATGAAAAAGTGAGGTCTGAAGATGCAATCTAAACAAGTAAGGGCCTAGTACAGAGCCCTGTGGGACACCTTGACTGTAACCAAGGATTTCACCTGTCCAGTTGGTGTGTGATATGATACTTGCCATGTCCTATTTGTAAGCCATGCAGCTATCCATCTTCTCAACAGTACATCACTACCTAGTTGTACTAACTTATTGATCAGTGTTTTGTGCATGACCCTGTCAAATGCTGAAGTTAAATCTATATAAATCACATCACAGCACAATTTTTCATTCATAGCTGTTATTATATTGTTATAGAACATCATGTTATAGGTGGTAATAGATCTATTTTCAACATATGCATGCTGATATATGGTTTCTAATCCCAACCTATCCAGCTCTGCCAACAACTTATCCAGTATTACCTTCTCCATTATTTTTCCACAACATGAAAGTAGACTTATGGGTCTGTATGATTCTGGGTTTGTCCTACTGCCCTTTCCCTTATAGACAGGTTTAATAAGTGCATGTCTCCAATCTTGAGGAATCTCCCCATATTTATATGACCTAATGAATAATAGATGTAATGGCAGTGTAAGTTCTTGCTTAAGTGTTCTCAGGTCATTGTTACTTATTCCGTCTCCTCCCTGCACTTTGTTTGGATCCAGTTTGCACAGTTCTTTTTCAATATAATCTAATTTGATTCCAGTATCCGGGGTTACCTGGATGTCACTAGGACAACTTACCACCCCTTTTGCGGAGCTAAACTGTTGTGCATAAGATTTTGTAACTATATCTATAATCTGTTGTGTCTGAGAATAAATTTTAGAATCTGCACACAGTTTATCAATTTGTGTATCTTTACTCCTTCCATATCTTATGTACCTATAAAAAGGTTTTCTATTATGCTCAATATCTTTATATAAATTTTCTGCAAAGTTTTCTTGATCTTGTCTAACACTATGTTTAATCTGTTTGTCCAGTTCCTTTATTTCAGTTTTCAAAGTTGTAGTTCAACCTCTCTTCCATTTCTTATATTTGTTGTCTCTCACCTTAATCAGGTATCTTGTTCTTATGGAAATATACCCCCCTGATGTTGCGTGCCTGGATCCTGATGTTAAACATTTTTTTAACTTTTTGCACTCAATCAATTTCTCTTTCAAAACTTTCCACATTCCATCTGCAGTTTTTCCACTGAACACCTCACTCTTGTTAGTTTTATATAGTAATTGTTTTGCTTCCCTATAATCTGCAATTAACCTCCTGTGCATTGGCTTAGATTTCAGTTTGGCAGAATTATCTAGCAACAAATTAACCTTTATAACCCACACAAACAATATGTAGTATATTCCGCCTCCTGGTAGGTTTTTTACAATCTGAAGCATTTGTTGTTCCTGAATATACTCTGTGAATAATTTCTTTACTAACGTTGTTGAATCAATATTATTCCAGTCTGTTTCTGATAAATTTAAGTCCCCAGCTAATATTATTCTTCCCTCCTGTGTTTCATGTAAGAAATGTATGAATTCCTCTAGGTCATATGCACTTGACTTAGGTGGTCTGTACACTCCAACAATTGTTATATGCTCCAGGGTTTTCTTTATTGTCACAGTTACACAGACTATAGTATTGGTGTTATAATTGAATATGTAATAATCACAAGTTTCATAGCTATCCTTAATCCCTATCTTAACACCTCCACCTGATTTTTTGTTAGAATGTCTGTTACAGTAAAAACATTTATAGCCTGTCAGAATTAGTTTCTGTTCATTGTTCTTTAACCATGTTTCACAAACTATAACATCAATCTTGTGGGAACGTAGCAAATTTTCTACTAAAAAAAAACTTCATTATTAATGCTCCTAGCATTAACAACTATCAGAGATGCATCAAATGTTGCTATCTGTGAACTGTTACATTTTTGACCTGGCAAAAATCCTGGCTAGTGTTTGTCAAATATTGCGAAATATCTACTGCAAAAATTCTCTTCCCTGATCTAGACAAAGGTATACTTTTCATTCACAGTGACCTGACTATCCTTTCTATAGATGATTTGTGAAAAATATGTCCTAACACCAGTACAAGTTATACTATCTAGGAGGGCTGTCAGTTCCCGACTAACAGTCAGAGAATCTTTGTTGGTGACATAATTTGTACCAACATGAATAAAAACAGATCCATACTTCTTTACATTAAGGTGTTCCAAGGCTTGTTTCACATCTTCTATTTTTGCTCCTGGCAAGCATAACACTACTCGATGTTCATTATCATCTCTGCAAATATAAGTATCAGTTCCTCTAATAACTGGATCTCCAATTACAAGAATATCTTTGCTGACCATCTCTGAAGAATCTTCAGCTTCTAATACAGTCATTTCTGCTCTATCAATTGTTATGAAGGATAGATCTTCATCACCATTAGTCTTATTAATCCCATGATTTTCATTGTGTATTAAATTGTCATCCACCTGGTACTTTAAATCCACAGCTTTGAGCCATATGGTCAACATCTGTCTTTCTCTTCTTTTTTCTTACAGTAATGTTCTTCAATCCTTCCACGTTCAGTTTTGATTTCTTCCTTTTCACCTGCCCCTTGACTCTTTTTTCTATGTTTTCCATTGGAAAGGTGATGCCTTTTTCTGTAGACTGAGGGTTTTCTGATAGACAGATATCTTCATTCCCTGTCACCAGTGTGTTACATAACAAAGCCGAATCCTTTTTGCTACGTATTCTCTTTCCTTTACAGTTATTAGTCAGTTTCTTTTTCTTCCTTGTTATTTGTTGAGAACTTCTTCCTTTCTTTCTTTTTTTTTGTTTCCTTCTAAACAAACTGGATCCTCAGATTGCTGAGTACTTGCATCCACAATTCCATAGTTCTCAGGGACCTCATCATGTTTCATAGAAGTTGAATGTTCTTTGCAGAAAATAGATGCATCATTTCCTAAATCTGTTCTATTTGTTCTATGCCTAACATTATTTAGTTCATCAGTCCAGTCATTAATATATGATACAACAGTTCTACAAGCCATGCCAATTGCACATGTGCAATCATCATCAAGTCCAGATTTGCTTCTAAAAATGGTAAGCAAGTCATCCAACATTTGACACGAGGAACTAAGATCACTAGTGTTATCAGTTGTTACTTTAAATATGCATAGCATTTATTACACTGTACAAGATACTTGTGCATTAGCAAATCGTTAATTGCATACTCATTTCAGGAATCCATATTTAGCTTTAGTTGAATAAAATATTGCAAAGGAAAAAAATTACACATAACGTCAGTAGCAAAGAATTCAAAGGAACTTAAATCAATTTCTATGACAAAAAATATACCAGCAATATCCAACTAAATAATAAAATACAATAAAGTTGTTCTGACCATACAAGTTCTACCAGCCAGACAGAAGTTGTAATTTCTTTAGGTCGCAGTAGCTTCTGCTCACTATAGCTCGCAATCGTACCTCCTTTTAACAGTAAAAATAAATAAAACTGCTCTTACCAGTCAACTCCACGACAAATCACAAACCAAGACAGGATTGTTTTGATATGCACATTCTGGATCATCATTTTTCTATTAATGTTGCCAAATGTTTGCCTCCCCTCCAAAACACACTGATCCATATCTAGAAATTTTGGCATCACCTTTGCCACTCTTTTAACCATTATAAATATAAACACTCAAAATGGGCCTATATGAAGCTGAATCTAATGGCTTTTTACAATCTTTAGGTATTACAGTCATGATCAATTTCTTCCAGGATGTTGATGCTTCTTTTCCTTTTGAAGTACTGTTAAACAAAACCTTCCAGATCCTTATCACTTTCTTCCCTCCTAGCTTTCAAACTTCTAGAGGAATTCTATCTATTCCTGGACACTTTAGATTGGTTGTACATCACCATTTTTATCTCACCTCTTTCTATTCTGTTAGTAATTTAGTCTATTCTATCTCTAACTTTGACTTATTTAATTCTTCCACAAACATTTCCATTTCAGCTTTTTCCTGATTTCCATATGTCTGTGCTTTATACAGATTTGCATAAAATTTCTGAAACACTTTTAATACCTCTACAGGATGTCTGGTTATTTCCTTGTTATAGGCTCCATAAATTTGGCAACAACCCTTTCACCTTTCTGTTGTCTAAGTCATTGTGTCAAAAGTTTTTGTGCAATGGAGTTATTATCAAGAAACAGTTACTTAATGGCAGTCTTTCTAAACTTATGCATATTATCGAGGTAGTCCCTTATTTTCTCTTCAGCACTCTGCATTTGTGTCTCCTCTTGTTCTGTGAGAGCCCCTCATTTTGTAATGCTTTAACCTTTGTCAGCCCCACTAAATAATTGTTATTACTTCTTAACCAGGTCTGTTTTTCTTTTATTTCTACCCTAGTTTTAAACTTCACTTTCATTGTATCCCACTCACTAGCAATAACTTCTGGAGTAATGTCTATCCTACCTAATAACTCCTGGATAATGTCCACTACCCATTTCTTAAATTTCATTCTTTTTAACAGGTATGTGGGGAAGTGCCAGTATTTCACCTTTACTTCATTACCCTGCATTTTTATCTTAGTAATTGTGTATGAGCTAAAATAGTTGCATATCAGAGTTCTCAATTAAATGGGTACATTCCTGTGAAACATAATTTCTATCAAGTCTAGCCCAGTTATTGTACCTTGGGGAATAATATATTAATTTGATCCAAGTTCCTTCTACTAAATCCATGTCTTTCGTACCAAACATTTTCATAAATTTCTTCAAAAATCTACCCTATTTTCTTACATCTTCAATTCTAGCACCCAGATACACCCTCACTGTTGCAAATGAAATTCCAGTCCCCACCAACAAGTAATTCCCCTAAAGAAAAATAATTATTTCTCCCAATTTTTAAAGCTCCAAAATATCAGTTTTACATGGAACATAAATACATGCCAGTGTAATCCTCATCCCTTGCAAGTAGTCCATTACTACTACAAATTGGCCATTATTATCTCTTTCCTCTTCTATTACTACTGGAGCTCCCCCAGCAATTAATACAAGTAATTCTCTTTTCCATTGGCCTGATATGCTGCAAAATATCCATTCTGAAACCTTTTCTTTATCAAATTTATATGCTTAGTTCTTTCCAAATGTGTCTCCTGTAGCATTGTTATTTGCACTTTGTATTTCTTAATACAATTAAGTATTATTTATTTTCTGCCTATACTCATGAGATCATTAACATTCCAAGATAATATGGAAAGAGTTGCCATTATGGAACACATCTTTATTTCTACCTATTATATATGGCAGCTTTTTAAAATGTCTAATTCCAGCTTTTGTGACACATGCACCCATTAATATTTAGCAAGTTATCCTTTATACATTTTTTCTTATAATCACCATTGGAACCTATGTCACATTTTACAAAACTTTTTTTGTTTTAATAACAAACAAACATACCCCAGAACACCTCCATAACCTACTGACTTAATACAAACACATGCACCCATGAAGATCTTCAAATAATGACATTTAACCCTTTTTATAAGACCATTTGGGTAAAATAGACAGCTGTTAAGACAGGCCCTAGTTAACCTGAAATTGAGGTCATCCATGCTAAGACACATTATTGCCTGTGCTTTTACTTGCACTAATTGATGTCTGTTCATTTTTATCTATATTCCCCCTCCTACAGATGTGAAAACTACTTTGCATACTTTTAGTAATTATTAACTTTTAGCCTTAAAGAAGCCAGTGTTCTGTCTTTTATTGCTTTATTATCAGCTTGTCTCCATGAAAAAGTAATAGAAGAAAAAATGTAATCCTCTGTTGCAGCCTGAAAGACAAGGAAAGGAAAACTTTTCATTGTGTTCAGTGTTCTCATATTTCCCTGTTTCGACTTAACATTTGTTATTAGATAATCTAAGGGTCTTAATCCAGACATTCGCTTATGCAAAAGTAAGAGAAAACATATCAGTTCTACATATGTTATGAGTTATGTAGTTTTACACCCTACCTCTCACCTCAACAACCCAAGATTGCAGCCTATTAACTTAAACATGCCTTTGTCTAGCCTTTCTTCTCTTTTTGCACTGTAATGTCTATATTTAATACCAAAAAAAAAGAAAGAGAAGAGAAAGAAGAAAAAAAGGCATTTGTTTACTTTAATAACTTCACATACAAGAACAACTAAAATACTTTACTGTAAAATATGCAAATTCATATTTTGAAAAGATTCATAGAAATGACGTTAAGAAAAGAAATTGTTTTACTTACAGTTACCTTTTCCTTCCTCCTTCCCTCCCCTCAGAGTCCTTCCATAAATTAATGACATGAATGCATTTTAGGTCCTCACAAGTTTAACAAAGTCAAAAAAGATCACTCTTTCAGGTTATCCTTATATAGCCATATTTCATGAATTCAATCGATGCTTTGTAGTCTCACATTTATTCACTAATTTCTATGCTGCTGGTCTTCTTCCTGTTAATCTCCATCTCACAGCTGCAAATACTAGTTCATTTCCATGTTGTTCCTGATTCTTCTAGTTAACTCCTGTGATTTTTCTGGGTCTATCAAGCATTTTCCTGCGGAACAGTGGAAAAGGTTTTACTGGCAAAGTTTCCCAGTGTGCTTTATTATCAGAAGAATGAGAAGAAGAGCCCCCTTCTGCTTGATGGGTCATTTTTTTTTGGTTGAACAAACTTTAGCATTTTTTCCTTAGCCTGTTCTGCATCAAAAATGACTTTGATGCTCCAAGAAAAAAAATATTCTGAAGACAGCTGGATACAGCAGCTTGAATCTCACACCAGTCTCTCAACATTCCCTGATTACTAGAAGAAATTTGTTCTGGTAATCAGGGAATGCCTGGTGTACAGGGAATAATAATTTTCCACACTCTGCTGTCTCCAACTTTAATACTTCACCATTTTTCTACAGTTTTGTCAATATCAACTATTTTGCTGGTAGATTTGCATCTTTACTAATAAAGGTCTTGGCTGCTTTCTCGTGGTCATATTTGGAGCATACACATGGTGTGCCCCTTTAATTAATTGTGAAATACCAGTCCAGTTGCTTATTTGTGCCTTCATAAAATGAGTGCAATCTCTTCCTTCTAGTTTCTCTGGTACAGCCAAAAATCTTAGATTTTCCCTACATGCTCTGTCCTATAATTCTACCATCTTCTTGAGCTGCTTCATACAAAACCAGCCTTTTTTTTTCATTTTGACCTCTGATTTTTGCTGTTTTATCAGCAAATCTGAATATCTGTTTAAAGCTTCTTCCATTTTTTTCCAGCCTTTTGTTATTGGAGTTGATATACTCCTTCAGTGTTTCATTTATTTTAATCAGTTCTGGGCAAATTTGACTTACTTTTTCTCTACAAAATGATCATGGGGTTATAAAGGTTAATTTGTTGCTAGATAATTCTTCCAAACTGAAATCTAAACCAATGCACAGAAGGTTAACTATAGATTATATGGAAGCAAAACAGTCACAATGTAAAACTATTTGGTTACAATGTCTGGGAGATATATTTCCATAAGAACAAGATACCTGATTAAGGTTAGAGACAAAAATATAAGAAATGGAAAATAGGTCTAACTACCACTTTGAAAACTGAAATAAACAAGATGGGCAAACAAATTAAGCATAGTGCGAGAAAAGATCAAGAAAAATTGAGAAAAATGTATATAAGGATATTGAGTATAACAGGAAACCACTTTATAGATACATAAGATGTGGAAGAGTAAAGGCAAATTTATAAACTGTGTGTAGATTCTAAAATTTATTCTCAGACGCAGCAGATAATAGATATCTTTACAAAATCTTATGCAAAACAGTTTGGCTCCACAAAGGGGGTGATGAGTTGTTCTTATGATATTCAGGTAACCTTGTATACTAGAATCAAAATAGATTATATTCAAAAAGAACTATGTAAACTGGATCCAACCAAAACACTGAGAGGAGACGGAATAAGTAATAATGACCTGAAAATACTTCAGCAAGAACTTATAGTACAATTATATCTATAATTTACTAGGTTGTATAACTATGGGGAGAATCCTCAAGACTGGAGACATGCACTTATTAAACTTATCTTTAAGGGAAAGGGAAGTAGGATAAACCCAAAGTCATATAGACCTTTAAGTCTACATTCATGTTGTAGAAAAATGATGGTGAAGGTAATAATGGATAAGTTATTGTCAGAACTGGAAAGGTTGGGACTTGAAACCATATACCAGCATGCATATGTTAAAAATAGATCTATTACTACCTAAATAGATCTATTACTTCCTGTAACATGATGTTCTATAGCAACATGAAAACAGCTATTAATGAAAAATTGCACATTGATGTAATTTCTATAGATTTATCTTTAGCATTTGACAGGGTTATACACAAAATTCTGATCAATAAAGTACAACGGTATTGATTTACTCTTGATAAGACTGATGGCTGCATGGCTTACAAATAGGACAAGGCAAGTATCATACAGCAAATGGACAGGTGAAATTCTTGGTTACAGTCAGGGTGTCCCACAGGGCTCTGTCCTATGCCCTTTCTTGTTTAGATTGCATCTTTTAGACCTATCTTTTTCATCTACAGTCTGTACGCAGATGACCTGAAATTGGGTAAACCAATTACATGCATTACAGATAGGAGGACATGTCTGCAAAAGAACTTGACTAAAATGACCATTTGGGCACAGTAGAATAATATGCTGACAAATACATCCAAAACTAAGCATATGAGATTTGGGAGACATAAACAGAAAAGTGAATATTTATTATAGCACACAATGATTGAAACTGTAAATTCATTTAAGGACCTTGGTATATGAGTAGATCCAGCTTTGAGATTTTCTAATCATATCAACCAATTGGTAAATGATAGTTATAGAACTATAGGTTATATAAAAAGATTTATAAAGTCTAGGGAATCAGAAATGATGAATTGTTTATTACATTAGATCCAAGTTTAGGTATGGAATAAAAATATGGAAACTTTATAAGAAAACAAGCATGGTTACACTAGAGAGGGTATAGCGGAAATATACTAAGAGCATCCATGGATGTCAAAATTTAAGTTATTATAAAAGACTAAATTATCTAAACTTGTACAGTACTGTCTCTTACAGATATTTAAGAGGCAATCTTATTCTTGTATATAGGGCATTTAGTGACAATTATCTCTGGGAATGTTTGGGGTTATCCAAAAGTAGTAGAGAATCATCAGACAACCTATGTAGCAGATTCTATTGGAATGAGAAGTGTACTAATTGGTTTTCTGAGACAGCAGCAGATGCACTGAACAGACTACCAAACTACACTTAAGCAAGCACTAGTTTAGGTATTTTTAATAATAGCTTGGACAAATTATAGAAACAGCTGTTTTGGTATATTGACAGGCTAGAAGGGAATTTAATGCCATGCTTGAAATATTTGTATGTATGTATGTATTTTATTTTGTTTTATTTATTTATTATTTGTTGACCGGGAAAGTCCGACTAGGACAGAGCCTGTTTTCAGCGGAGGCCCAGGGAGAAACGCTCCAGATGCATGTCTTTAGAATGTGGGAGGAATCCGGAGTACCCTGAGGAAACCTATGCAAATGCAGGGAGAACATGCAAACTCTGCACAGAAGACACCCAAGCCAGGAATCAAACCAGAGAACCTCTTGATGCGAGGTGACAACATTAACTGCTGCACCATTGGAAACCATGTCTTTACCAAATCTGGAGCTTGAGCTGCTTATTGTTGAAAAGTTGCAGGATTCTTCCCAGTCAGTGTTTTCTCTTCACCTTTTCTAGTTGATTTCCCTCAGGTTCTCTTAGTTTCTTCTTCTTTGTAGGCATCCAGGCAGTGTACTTACTAGCCAGTAACTAAATTTTACTCAAGATGACAATATGTCCAGTTGCAGTTTCTCAGTTTCTGTTTTCACACTTGGAAAGATGAAATTAAGCTGTTGCTCAGTAAGCAGCCATCTGTGAAGTCCAAGAAACAGTGATATTGAGATAATGTAACCCACTATGATTCTCTCCATATCTGTCACAGTAAATGGGTTCTTATGCCCAGTCAGTCAATTCCAATCAAAAAATATAAAATAAATAAATTAATACTCTTATAAAAACATTATAATACGATTTCTAAGATGGCTGCACATCAAGTAACAGCTTAATTCTAGATTTCCCAGTGTGAAAACAGAAACTCAGCAGAGAAGGCCAGTGGACTTTTGTGTTTTAGGGTAAATTTCAGTAACTGGCCAGTAAATACACTGCCTGGATGCCAGAAAAAAAAAAAAGAAATACAGAGGACCTGAAGGAAAATCAGCTACAAAAGTTAAGGAAAAACACTGGGAAAAGTACTATAGCTTTTCAGCAAGAAGCAATGCAACCTTCAGACATGACTTCGAGTAACCTAGAGGAAAGTATAAGACAACTGCACACAGACCTGGTTAAAATGAATGAAACACCAATGGATGACATAAGCTCAAACAACAAAAGGCTGGAAACACGAAAGAGGCTTTAAACAGATATTCTGATGAGGTGATAAAACTGCAAAAATCAGAGGTCAGAATGAAGAAAATGCTGGCTGAATATGAGACTGCTCAAGAAGAGATGTTTAAAAAAAAATAGTATTAGATGACAGAACACATAGGGAAAACCTGAGATTCTCAGCTGTACCAGAGAAGCTGGAACTAATAGACTGTATTAATTTTATGAAAGCACAAATAAGCAACAGGACTGGTACTTCACAGCAGGAGTTGTTAGTTGATAGGGCACATCATGTGTATGCTGGAAACCTGGCTATGAGAAAGCATCCTAAAGCTTTAATAGTAAAGATGCAAACCTACCAGGAAGAAGTTGATTCTGACAAAACTGTGTCAGAAGGACAAAGTACTAAAAGTGAGAGACAACAGAGTGTTTATGGATAAAGATTGCTCATTGTACACCAGGCAGAAGAGGAGTACATGTGAAGATTGGGGGAAGATGGGTGAAGGCTGCCAGCCTAGTCAAATAGAATTTGATACATAATTCCATCATTTGTATATATAAATGTAAAATACAGGCTTGTGTTCTTAAATGAAAGAAAACACTGTAAAATGTGAACTTCAAGATTGTTGCAACATTGCCATCTGCTGTAAGGAAAACTACGCCAAGCATTTCTAATGTTCTTTGAAGTTAGAATTATCTAAATAGTGGTGCTGAAGTGGCTGGCTGAACATATTATTTCTATTGTCTTAACTTAAGGAATAATTGTTAGAGTGTACATGTGAAATGTCTTTCATGGTTGTAGTTTCCTGAGCAGGTGTTAGATTGCTAAATAATGCAGTTTGTTGGTCGGGGGACTCCAGACTAAGTGTCACAATGATGTAATGTGTATACTGGGAAAAGCTAAGTGTCAAAATGATGTAATCTGGGAGGGCCTTAGCAGAAATGTTTGTTAGTGAGTTTAAAAACTATTGTTGAGAGAGACACTGTAAGCATTTTATCTTGGGCCATCAACCCTAGCACTGCTTATGCTCTATATGTATTTAAGTAGGATTGTAGCACTGTGTTTTCTCTTAAGAATAGCTAAAGATTAGAAAGTTAGATTAAGTGTTTTTTTCTTTGACATCAGACCTATCCTACTGTATTATTTTAAGTTTCTGTGTGATCTCTGAACTCTTAGATATCACTGTGGTGTAGTAGTATTGTCTTGTGTTTTTAATTATTTATTATTAAATATTTTGAAACCTTTTACCTGTTGCTGGTTTGTGTAGAGATAAGTAAGCTCTAGAGTACATTGCATATTTATAGAGTTTTTTGTATTAAGCCACTCTAATAAGCCTTAGACTGAATAGTCACATTACCAATTGGATAATAATGTTGCACAGTAATAATTGGACACCCTTTTAAGTGTCTTTGGGTAGCTGATATTTATTAGCTGGAGGTGGCAGAAATTACTACTATATAATCTGGGTAAAGGGGGCACAGCTGGAGAATCTGTGTCAGCCTTTCCCAGGAGTGTCTGTGAAGTTGTATAAATACTTATCTCAAAATGTGTGTGGTGTGTCAGCTACCTGGGCAGGGACACAAAGCACTGGTGGGACAAAGAGGGTACTGGAGGTTAGCTTGCCAGCTAGGCTGAGATCTGGAGCCTATAGCTGTACCAGTGGAGAGTCTTATCGGGGACCTTGGAAGCAAGGGAGCAACCATCCCAAGAGTGACTGTGATCTCTGTGTGCACTTAAGGAAATTGTACTTTACTGTATGTATTTGTTATCCTTTCCTGTTATATGAGATGCCCTCCCTGGTGTTAGTGGTGAGGATTGAGGCTCCTTGATTGCTGGGCCAGGGCACGGTCATCACATTTCTGGTGGCAGTGGTTGGGATAAGATATCTTCACATTTGTGGTTGTAGTGGTTGGGATAAGATATCCTCACTTGTGGTTTGTAGTGGTGTGGGTAGAGTGAATCCTGTAGCTTATCTACAGTGATCTCTGAAGGTGTTTTGTGCTCTAAATCAGCCATGCAGTGTATACTCAGAGTTCAGATCACAATTGTTTTATTTCTTTTGTTAGCTTAGTCAGAGTGAGCAGGCAGCATGTCAGCACAGGAGTATGGAAAGCTGACAAGGAGCCAGCTGGTGGAGATGTGCCAGGCTAGGGGACTGGTACACGGAAACCTGACTAAGGCAGACCTGATTGCAGACTTGGTTACAGCTGCATCAGAAAACAGCATCCAGGAGGACAATCAGACTGACAGTGGAGCTACAATATCCTCAGAGAATGGACAGCTCAACCTTTCTGCAAAGGACAATCAGACTGGCAATGGAGATACAATATTCTCAGAGAATGGACAGCTCAACCTTTCTGCAGTGGACTTAAAAATCCAGGTGGAGCTAAAGAGAATTGAGTTGGAGGCCAGGCGTTTGGAGATAGAAGCCAAAGAAAAGGAGAGTCAGAGGAAGCATGAGAGGGAATTGCTGACTCTTCGCCAGAGTCATGGAGGTACTGGGGAAGGGAGTAACTGGACCCCAGAAGCACAACAGGTCAGTAAATTTCTTCCAAAATTTAAAGAGGGAGATAATTTTGATGGTTTCATTCACATGTTTGAAAGGGTATGCAAACAGTATAGTATTGACCAAAAGCTCTGGGTACGGTTCCTGACCCCCTTACTCCATGGGAAAGCTGTAACTTGTATGTCACAAATGCCTGACTCTGTCTGTTTTGATTATACTGCTGTAAAAAATGTCTGTTATAATGTTTTAAGCCCATCACCTGAAATGTATAGAAAAAAAGTTTTGTGAACATAGACGCAAGACAGATGAAAATGTATGCAAATATGATGTTGAACCGAGCACTTATTTTCATAGGTAGGTGAGTGGATGTCAGGTCACCACTTTTGAAGAGCTGGCAGACCTTTTGGTGAGGGAACAAGCCCTTAGCACTTTGCCTGAGGACATGAGGATCTGGTTAGTTGATAGACAATGTGCTACTTCAGATGAGTTGGGGAAGAAGCGAGACCTATACCTGGCAGCAGGGCAGCCCTGCACAGGAAGGGGATCCCCAGTACTGCTTATGGGTCTAAAGGAACCCATGGTGGGCAGCACAGACTGCCCCAACAGAATCTACCAGTATCAGGAGAAGCCACTAGTCCAGGTATACGTCCAGGAGCTAGGGTTAAATGTTTTGAATGCAACCAGTGGGGCCATGTGGCATACAGGTGTCCATGGAGGCAAGGTGGGGAACCAAAGGTGAGGGAGCCAGTAATTGGGAAAGACAAAATGCCAACAGTAGGTTGTCTTGGGACTACCACCAGAGGTTATATCCTATTGTAGTGAATGGCAATGAGGCCATTGCTAAGAGAGACACAGCCTCTGATATAACCATTGTAAAGTCTGCACTGGTTACAGAGGAGCACTACTTGCCTGGGCAGTCTACTCCAGTCAGGGGCTTTACGAGGGATCCCATTCCAAATACCTTTGGCTAGAGTTCACCTTGACTGGGAGGGTGGAAAAGGAAGCCAGGAAGTCAGTGTGTTTGAGGATATACCTGCAGATGTCCTGATAGGGAATGATTTTGATAATGCAGTACCCTGCGTTTGTGCAGTTACATGCAGTCAGGCTTGGAGACAAGCATGTAAGTCTGGTAGCCTGGAGGAGACCCAGACAGACCACATATTTGCAGCCAGGACTGGTAAGGTGGTTACTTCAGGAAGGGAGCTACGCTGTAGCAGTGAGACTGAATGTGAGCCACAGCTGCTTGTGGGTACTGATGTTCCCTTGGACAGGGTAACTGCAAGGGTAGAGGTGAGTAATAGTACCCAGGCTGACTGTGAGGCATCACTATCAGAGGATGCCAGACTTCCAGTGGAAGGGGAGCTGGGAAGGGTTGCAAGGAGAGAGTTAAGACAGGCTCAGCTCTTAGACCCTACATTGCAAGGCCTGAGGCAGGTAGCTAGGGAGGCACCTGATTCTCAAAGGAAGGGGGAATCTGTATACTGGGACAAAGGGTTACTATACAGAGAGTGGACCCCTGAGGGAGGGCTAGAAGGTGAGAGAGTACAGCAGTTGGTAGTGCCTAGAGCTCACTGTCTGGCACTTCTAGCCATAGCCCATGATATTCCATTTGCAGTTCATATGGGTATAAAATGTACAGAGAGGCATATTATGCAAAACTTCTATTGGCCTGGAATTTCCAGAGATGTAACAGGATACTGCAGGACCTGTGAGCAGTGCCAAAAGGTAGGCAAGGCAGGAGACAAGGTGAGAGCTCCTTTGATGCCTTTGCCTGTGATTGAGGAGCCATTTCAGAGGATAGCTATGGATATTGTGGGTCCTCTGCATACCCCAAGTTCCACAGGGAAAAAGTATATCCTAGTGGTAGTAGATTATGCTACACAATACCCTGAGGCAGTGGCTTTGTTCTCTATTGAGGCAGAGAAGGTGGCAAATGCTTTGTTAGAGATTTTCAGCAGGGTAGGTTTCCGAAAAGAAATACTGACTGACTGAGGTGCCAATTTCATGTCAGACCTGCTGGCTTGTCTGTGGAAGTCCTGTAGGGTGAAGCACATGAAGATCACCCCCTATCATCTCCAGACTAATGGTCTTGTTGAGAGGTTAAACTCTACAATCAAGTCCATGCTATGGGCATTTGCAGATCAGTTTAAGAGGGAGTGAGACAAATATTTGCCACATCTGTTGTTTGCTTACAGAGAGGTTCCCCAGGAATCCCCAGGAATCCCCAGGTTTTTCACCCTTTGAGTTGCTCTATGGTTGAGGGGGCCTCTAGATTTAATTCAAGATGAGTGGGAAGGTGAGTATGAGTCTCACAAGGAGTCTGTTGTGGCATACATCCTAACCCTCAGGAAAAGACTCAGGGAACTCATGGGCTTGGCCCAGGAGAACCTGGCAGAAGCCCAACAACAGAAAAAGGTGTGGTATAACAGGAATGCTCAAGCTAGAGAGTATGCTGTGGGGCAACAGGTAATGGTTCTCATTCCTGTCAGACACAACAAGCTGCAAGCAGCTTGAGAGGGACCCTACAAGGTGGTAAGAAAGGCAAGTGATGTCAACTACATGGTGGAAGTGCTAGGCAGATGGCAGGGGCACAGATTGTACAATGTTAACATGATGAAACCTTACCAAGATAGGGAGGCCCTTGTGCTGAGCATTTGCAGTGGATTGCAGGAGGACTCTGAGGGAGATCTGGGGACTGATCTCCTCAGTTAAGCTCCGGCTGACACCTCTGTGGAAGGGGTAGCAATGTCCCAGCAGCTATCTCCTACCCAGGTTCAAGAAATCCAGGCAGTGTTGCAGGAATATGGGGACATGTTCACTGGGAAACCAGGGAGCACCCACCTGGTGCAGCACCAGGTAGATACAGGACCCCAAAGGCCTATTAGGCAAGCCCCTTATAGGGTGCCTAAAAGAGTCAAACAGACTCTGAGGGAAGAGTACAGGAGATGTTGGAACTAGGGGTGATTCAAGAGTCCAACAGTCCCTGGGCCACTCTAGTGGTGCTGGTGCCAAAGAAGGATGGCAGCACCAGATTCTGTGTGGATTACAGGAAATTAAATAGTCACACAGAGTCAGATGCTTACCCCATGCCTAGGACAGACGAGGCCCTAGAGCAGCTGGGTGGGGCTAAGTATCTTGCAACCATTGATCTTACCAAGGGTTACTGGCAGGTGCCCTTGACTCCCAGTGCTAGAGAGAAGTCAGCCTTTGTGACTCCTTTTGGCTTGTATGAGTTCACAAAGATGCCCTTTGGGATGAAGAATGCCACATCGACTTTCCAGAGGCTGATGGATAATATCCTAGCAGGAGCATGAGCGTTTGCCCTTGCTTATCTAGATGATATTGCCTTCTACAGCTATTCCTGGTCAGAGCATCTTCAGCATGTCAGGAAGGTGCTGGGCAGACTACAGAGGGCAGGGTTGACCATTAAGCCGAGCAAATGTCAGGTGGGTATGGCAGAGTTCTTCTACCTAGGACATAGAGTGGGGAGTGGTAAGATAAGGCCAGAACCTGCCAAAGTGGAAGCTATTCAGGCATGAACTGCACCTGTTACCAAAAAGCAGGTGAGGGCATTCTTAGGGACAGCAGAGTAATACAGAATGTTTTCCCTAGTTATAGTACCATAGCTACTGCCCACACAGACCTGACAAGGAAAAACAGGCCAGATAAAGTAGTGTGGACCCCAGCATGTCAGCATGCATTTCAGAAGCTTAAAGAAGCTTTGGGAAGACCCCCTGTGTTAACCAGTCCAGATTACAGCAAAAAAATTGTTGTGCAGGTGGATGTTTCAAACCATGGGGTGGGGGATGTACTTAGCCAGATTTCTTCAGAGGGGGAAGAGCACCCAGTGGTTTATCTCAGTCGTAGGCTCCAACCCAGGGAGGAATGCTATGCAGCCATAGAAAAATAATGTCTAGCCATAGTGTGGGCACTGCAAAAACTTCAGCCTTATCTGTATGGAAGAAAATTCACTGTAATGACAGATCACAACCTCCTAATATGGTTAAACAGAGCCAGCCAGCAAAATGCCAAATTGCTAAGATGGAGCCTGGGGTTGCAAGCATATGATATGTCAGTGCAGCACTGCAGTGGGAGTAGCAATGCCAATGCAGATGGGCTCTCAAGACAGGGACTGGGGTGAGGTACCGTCAGATAGACCTAACCCTCTCAAGTGGCGTTTCTCAAGGGTTACTTGAAAAACTAATTTGAGTTCTCCAGGGGGGAAGAGATGTGAAGATTGGGGGAAGATGGGCAAAGGCTGTCAGCCTAGTCAAATAGAATTTGATACATAATTCTATCATTTGTATATATAAATGTAAAATACAGGCTTGTGTTCTTAAATGAAAGAAAACACTGTAAAATGTGAACTTCAAGATTGTTGCAACATTACCATCTGCTGTAAGAAAAACTAAGCCAAGCATTTCAGATGTTCTTTGAAGTTAGAATTATCTAAATAGTGGTGCTGAAGTGGCTGGCTGAACACATTCTTTCTATTGTCTTAACTTAAGGAATAATTGCTAGAGTATACATGTAAAATGTCTTTTATTGTTGTAGTTTCCTGAGCAGGTATTAGCTTGCTAAATAATGCAGTTTGTTGGCCTGGGAATTCCAGACTAAGTGTCAAAATGATATAATGTGTATACTGGGAATACCTAAGTGTCAGAAGGATGTAATCTGGGGGGACCTTAGCAGAAATGTTTGTTAGTGAGTTTAAAAAAAACTATTGTTGAGAGAGAGAGACTGTAAGCATTTTGTCTTGGACCATCAACCCCAGCACTGCTTATGCTCTATATGTATGTAAGTAGGATCATAGCACTGTGTTTTCTCTTAAGAATAGCAAAAGATCAGAAAGTTAGATTAAGTGTTTTTTTTCTTTGACAGCAGACCTGTCCCACTGAATTATTTTAAGTTTCTGTGTGATCTCTGAACTATTAGATATCACTGTGGTGTAGTAGTATTGTCTTGTGTTTTTAATTATTTATTATTAAATATTTTGAAAACTTTTACCTGTGGCTGGTTTGTGTAGTGATAAGTAAGCTCTAGAGCACATTGCATGTTTATAGAGTTTATTATAATAAGCCACTCTAATAAGCCTTAGACTGAATAGCCATATTACCAATTGGATAATAATATTGCAGAGTAATAACTGGACACCCTTTTAAGGGTCTTTGGGTAGCTGATAAGTATTAGATGGTGGTGGCAGAAATTACTACTGTATAGTCTGGGTAAAGGGGGCACAGCTGGAGAATTTGTGCCAGTCTTTCCCAGGAGTGTCTGTGAAGTTATATAAATACTTATCTGAAAGTGTGTGTGGTGTGTCAGCTACCTGGGCAGGGACACAAAGCACTGGTGGGACAGAGAGGGTATTGGAGGTTAGCTTGCCAGCTAGGCTGAGATCTGGACCCTATAGCTGTGCCAGTGGGGAGTCTTATTGGGGACATGGGAAGCAAGGGAGCAACCATCCCCAGACTGACTGTGATCTCTGTGTGCACTTAAGGGAAATTGTACTTTACTGTGTGTATTTGTTATCATTTCCTCTTATATGAGACACCCTCCCTGGTGTTAGTGGTGAGGATTGAGGCTCCTTGATTGCTGGGCCAGGGCATGGTCATCACAGTACATTTATTCCACTATTCAGTGAATGTCGAGGAGAAGGTGTGAGACTCAAACTGCTATCTACAAAATATTCTTCCCTGGAGGGAAAAAAACATTTTTGATGAACTACATGCTAAGGAGAAAATACAACAGTTTGTCCAACAAAATGTGAGCTGTGAAACAGTAGGAGATTCTGCTTTTTGTACTTCTAGCATAGAGCATAGATAGCATAGATTAGTACTAGGTTAACTGCCCTTGCGAGCCAGTTTAAGCCTAGCCAGTTATCCCTTGTGAGACTCAAACCCTGCACCTTGTGTTTATAAGGCAAACACCTTAACCATTAGGCCACCCTCCCAACCATCAAAAAAAACACAGAGAGACTGTGCCAGTGAAACCTTTCCATTATTTCAGTGGAAAATGCTGGAGAGAAGGAAGGGAACACAAGAGTTGACTAGAAGAATCAAGAGTAAATTCGAAATAAAGCAGAGACAGGATTTTGGAGATGGAGATGAACAGTAATAAAACAAATGACTTGGAAACTGACATTTGGGATTACAAAGCAATAATTATATTTGTGAAATATGAGAGAACAAGAATGTCTGAAAATATTGGACTTTTTTGGACTTGTAGGGGACTCTAAAGCATGTGCCCTACTTCATGTCATTAATGTTTGGAAAAATACTTGGGGAGGGGAAGAGGAGGGAGAAAGTTAACTCTAAGTAAAACATTTTTTTCTTAATAGTACTATTTATAGTGTATGATTTTCTTTGCATGCTATAATGTTTTCTCAGTTATTTTTAAATGTAATGGGGATACTATTGTAAACATGTGTTCCTTTTTTCTTTCTCCCTTCTTCTGTCTTTCTTCTAGTTCAGTTTTAAGAAATGTAAACACTGCAATGTTAAAAGAGAGTGGGGGGAGAGACAGACAGACAGAGAGAAGAAGAAGCAAATGCTGGTTAAAAGAGCATGACAGAAGAACACTTAATGTGCTTTTTCTAACTCTTGCATGGGTGAATGCCCTTAGCTTGATAAAGAAACACATTTTAAGAGAAAGCAAATAAAGGAAAAATAATATTGAACATTAGAAATATTTTTCTAGCAAATAAGTGTATGCTTCGTAGCAATTCCCTATCAGGGCCTCATGTCTCCATGGAGCCAATTTGATAAAGAGAACTTGGCTACTATCTGAAAAAGAGAAATTGGCTAGGAGATAATGTTCTCTGAAAGCATTCAGGTGTTTTCCCAGCTGGGAGAGCTATAAAGATAAGACAAAACCAGACAACAGTTAGTAAAAGCACATGCTGCACCATCCAGCTTAGCATGGGTAACTTTTTTTTAGGTTAATTTAAGTCCTGAGTATGGCTGTCAGTTTGGAACATTTGTTCCTATTAGGAGGGTAAAACCTCAAATTTGAAAATGTACATAGTTTTGTGTGTTAGTATTAAGTTAATAGGTTTTAGGGAGTATTGGGGGTATGTTTTTTGTTTGTTTGTTTGTTTGTTTGTTTGAGGGCTTTCAATAAAACCAAAAATTTTGTAAGATGTGACACAGGCTGAAATGGATATGACAAGAAACAGCTGTATAAAAGTTCAACCTTCCAAACAGTGTAAGCATGTGACACAAAAGCTGATAGTAGACATTTAACAAAAAAGTGGTTATGCATAAAAGGTGGGAACAATAACTTTTTAATATAATGATGCTTTCTTTAATGTCTTTAAATGTCAAGGGTCTTACAGATAAATACAAAAAATAAACAGTAGTGAACTATATTTAAAAAATGTAGAGTGCAAATAGCTATGTTACAGGAGACACACTTGGAAACAACTGAACATATGGATTTGATAAAGAATGGTTTTATGGATGGTTATTCAGCCTGATACCTGTGACAAACAAAAAGAGGAGTACTTGTACTAATTTCAAGAAGAGCTCTAATAGCAATAGAAGAAGACAAAAAGTTAATATTGGTAGCTTTGTAGTATTAAGGGGCTACTGGCAAGGGAGGAGGATTGCACTGGCATATATTTATATTCCACCTAAAACTGCTGTAATGGAGCTTAAGAAAATTCTGGGAGAAATAATCAGCTTTCAGCAGGGAATATTACTTATAGGTAGGGAATGGAATTTGATTTGCAGCAGTGAATATGTGTCTGGGGGCCCAGAAGGGAAAGCATAACAAAGGAGGGTAGACGTTTGAATATATTTATGAAAATATTTGGCATGGAAGATGTGAATTCAGTACTAGGCGTTCAGAATGAATTTACATATTATTCCCCAATATACAAAAAACGGGGCTAGGCTAGACAGAATTTGCATTTCATAGGAACATGTGCATCTAATTGAAGGTCTTGATATGCACCCAATAACTATTTCAGATCATGCTTCAATAATAACTAAAATAAAATCACAGGGTAATGAAATAACAATGAGACGCTGGCACTTTCCCACCTATCTGTTGAAAAGAGAGAAATTTAAGGAATGGATAGTAGAAATTATTCAGGAGGTATTAGAGAAGACAACAATTTCTTCTGAAAATAGCTAGGGAGTGGGATAAAATTAAAGTGGAGTTTAAAAATAGGGTGGAAATAGAAAAGGAGATATGGTTAAGAAGTAACAATAATTATTTAGAGGGACTGACAAATGTTAAAGTATTGTAGAATGGAGGAATCTCACAGAACAAGAAAAGGAGCAACTGCAGAATGCTAAACAGAAAATAAGGGATTACCTAACAATATGTATAAGTTTAGAAAGACTGCTGTTCAGCAACTTTTTTTGTAATAACTCTAGACTACAAAAACTTTTAGCACAACTCAGGCAACAGAAAGTAGTAAGGGCTGTCACTAAGCTTAGGCAGCCTACAACAAGGAAGGTAAAACAAACCAAAAAGCTTCTTATCTTCCTTTAAGGACTCTTTTTACAAAAACGTGAAATAGCAGCAAACAAATAAGTTGAGTCCAAAGTGGCCAATAAAAATTATTTATTGTAAAACATTAGCGCTTTCGGGTAAAAATCCTTCCTCAGACAACATACTCATACTGTAAAACATCTTAAATATGATTTAAAATTAATTAGACAATTAAGAACAGCAAATCACTGTTTACATTTTACCTGCCTTCTTTTCAAGGCTGGTTTTAAAGGGACAGAGTTATTAAGTCCTGGAAAAGTATTAGCAGCCAACTGGATAATCCATTTTAATTCTAAATACTCTGTAGTATTAACTATATCACCCCCTTCTTCCCATATAGACTATATGCAAAACCATAAATGAGAAAGTGTGATCTGGGAAATTCTTAACATGCTGGTACAAGGCATTACGTTCATCCTTAAGTCTAATAGACGATAAATGATTTAAAATTCTTGTTTTTAACTTACAATTTTTTTTCTCATGTAAAAACTGGGACATGGTCTGCACTGCTCCAGATATATCACATTCTCTGTATGACAATCAGCATAAAAATCAAACACATATCTCTTATTGGTAACTGGATGTGTGAAATAACTCAAACTATTCACAAAAGTGCATGCCTTGCAATGTCTACAAGGGAAAGTTCCTATCCTAGTGTATTTATCTTGGGAAACTGACTTATTCACCATTGGCTCATGACATAACAGGTCTTTAAGATTACTATTACATTTATAAATAAACCTAGGTATCGGATCTAATTTGTTCCTTAGGCATTCATCACGTCTAAGAATTTTCCAGTTCTGTTTAATTATATTGCTGATATCTTGTATATTATTACTATAGTGCAATGCTACCTTTGGTTTCATATCTGAGAAGGAATTCATCCTATTCTTGTTCCTGATTTGCAAGGATTCACCAGAAAACCAGGGTTTAGCCTTATTACCCCTCTGCAGATATACTGCTTGTTTACCTTTATCTAACTCTTGTTGACAATAACCTTTATCCAATAGATGTTTGGTCAATACATCTAATTCACTGCAAAATGCATCATTGTTCATACATAATCAAGACACTATAGAATTACCCTTGAACTATATTGCTAAAAGTGTATTTAGGATGCATGCTGCGGGCATTTAAATAATGATTTCTCCAGGAAGCCTTTCTATACAGGGTAGTATCTAGTTTCCCCTGCATGTTTTTAACAATAGTTATATCTAAAAATGCTATACTATCTTCACTATAATTAAGGGAGAATCTTAGAAAATCAGTGGTGCATTCCATATATTCAACAAATTGTTGTAATGGAGTCACATCTTGTGCCCATAACAAAAAATATATCAACAAATCTAGCATAAAATGCTATAGACTTGTTCCAAGGATGATCGTACCCAAACAGATGTTTTTGTTCCCAGTACGCTGGTACAAAATTCGCGTATGAATTTGAACAAGGTGTGCCCATGGCAACACCCTGTTTCTACTTATAATAGTTATCATTACAAGTAAATGCATTATTTTCTAAGACTAATTTTAGTGCCTCTAAAATTAAGCCTTTAGTCTTATCATCATACATATCTCTGGCGTTCATTATTTCCCCCACTGCCTTTAAATTAAACTCATTACTAATAACTGTGAACAAATTCTTTATATCCAGTGTGACTAGCATAACTTTAGTTAGTTCCAACCCCTGACATCTCATACAATTTAGATAAAAAGTGTCCAGAATCCTTTAAAATTCTGGGAAAGTGGTCAAGCAGCAATTTTAGCTTCTCCTCCATCCACATGGATAGATGTTCAGTAACCCATCCTCTCTCTGACATGATGGGTCTCATTGTTGGTGGTAGAATACTTTTATGTATTTTCAGTAGGGCTTTAAAGAGGGGTATCACCAGATGTTCAATAAGAAAAAATACAAATAAATCTGCATCTAACACATAATTGTCCTTTAGGACCTTTAACCTATTAACTACTACATAAATGATTAATTGGGGGAACAAAAAGTACTAGGCTGCCTAAATTTATTATCAGGTAAACCCTCTGTTGCAAACATATTTCTTAAAATCACATTCCTTCCAAACATTTGTAAATCAATAATAACATAATTTAGTGTAGACGCCCTGCTGGGCACAAATGAAAGACTTTTACTCAAAACATCTATTTGACTGCTACTCAGTGCCACAGTAGATATATTAAATACATTACTATCACACAAAAAGTCTGTCAGTTTGTTAACTTGCATCATTTCACTTCTCTCTGGACCTAACGTCCTCTCTTGTACTCCATTTTCTTCCTGACTGGTACTGGAAATACCGGAAAAGTCAATGAGCTATTAACCGTTATAGCTAAAGAAGAAAAAACCTTCGGTCTTGCTCCCATATTGATATTAGACTGTGTATTCAAATGGTTGATGTCATTTGCCAGAGCTGGAGTTCAGGCACTATTCTGATGATCAAACGGTCTCCGTAGCAACTACTGAAATGTCCTTAGCTGCAGGGGATAATCAGAATAGTGCCAATGAATCCCACAGTATGGACTTTTTTGAAAACTTGTGAGCAAGGCATTAGATGTTATTTTGATAATATCCATTGTCGGTTTAACAACTTAACTAATGCAGAAAGGCAAGCATTGACTGAACTGGTTAATGATGAAAGTTTGGTCATAAAACCAGCAGATAAATGGGGGGGTTGTAGTTATGGATGCAGCGGTGTACACACATTCGCTGCAAGAATTATTGAATGACACAGAGACATATTTAATGGTCTCACCTTTGATGGTTAAACATTTTATTTATGCAGTAGTTAATAGGTTAAAGGTCCTACATGACAATTATGTGTTAGATGCAGATTTATTTGCATTTTTTTCTCATTGAACATCTGGTGATACCCCTCTTTAAAGCCCTACTGAAAATACATAAAAGTATTCTACCACCAACAATGAGACTCATCATGTCAGAGAGAGGATGGGTTACTGAACATCTATCCATGTGGATGGAGGAGAAGCTAAAATTGCTGCTTGACCACTTTCCCAGAATTTTAAAGGATTCTGGACACTTTTTATCTAAATTGTATGAGACATGTCAGGGGTTGGAACTAACTAAAGTTATGTTAGTCATGCTGAATATAAAGAATTTGTTCACAGTTATTAGTAATGAGTTTAGTTTAAAAGCAGTGGGGGAAATAATGAATGCCAGAGATATGTATGATGATAAGACTAAATGCTTAATTTTAGAGGCACTAAAATTAGTCTTAGAAAATAATGTCTTTACTTGTAATGGTAACTATTATAAGCAGAAACAGGGTGTTGCCATTGGCACACCCTGTGAGAATTTGTATACAAATTTAGTACTAGCGTACTGGGAACAAAAATATCTGTTTGAGTACGATCATCCTTGGAACAAGTCTATAGTGTTTTATGCTAGATTTGTTGATGATATATTTTTTGTTATGGGCACAAGATGTGACTGCATTACAACAATTTGTTGAATATATGGAATGCACCACTGATTTTCTAAGATTCTCCCTTAATTATAGTGAGGACAGTATAGCATTTTTAGATATAACTATTGTTAAGAACATGCAAGAGAAACTAGATACAACCCTATATAGAAAGGTTTGCTGGAGAAATCATTATTTAAATGCCTGCAGCATGCATCCTAAATACACTTTTAGCAATATAGTTCAAGGGCAATACTATAGAGTGTCCCGATTATGTACGAACAATGATGCATTTTGCAGTGAATTAAATGTATTGACCAAACATCTATTGCATAAAGGTTATTGTCAACAAGAGTTAGATAAAGGTAAACAAGCAGTATATCTGCAGAGGGGTAATAAGGCTAAACCCTGGTTTTCTGGTGAATCCTTGCAAATCAGGAACAAGAATAGGATGCATTCCTTCTCAGATATGAAACCAAATGTAGTATTGCACTATAGTAATAATATACAAGATATCAGCAATATAATTAAACAGAACTGGAAAATTCTTAGAAATGATGAATGCCTAAGGAACAAATTAGATCCGATACCTAGGTTTATTTATAAATGTAATAGTAATCTTAAAGACCTGTTATGTCATGAACCAATGGTGAATAAATCAGTTTCCCAAGTTAAATACACTAGGATAGGAACTTTCCCTTTTAGACATTGCAAGGCATGCACTTTTGTGAATAGTTCGAGTTATTTCACACATCCGATTACCAATAAGAGATATGTGTTTGATTTTTATGCTGATTGTCATACAGAGAATGTGATATATCTGGTGCAGTGCAGACTATGTCCCAGTTTTTACGTGGGAAAAACAAAGTGTAAGTTAAAAACAAGAATTTTAAATAATTTATTGTCTATTAGACTTAAGGATGAACGTAATGCCTTGTACCAGCATGTTAAGAATTTCCCAGATCACACTTTCGCATTTATGGTGTTGCATATAGTCCTTATGGGAAGAAGGGGAGGTGATATAGTTAATACTACAGTGTATATAGAATTAAAATGGATTATCCAGTTAGCTGCTGATACTTTTCCAGGACTTAATAACTCTGTCCCTTTAAAACCAGCCTTGAAAAGAAGGCGGGTTAAATGTAAGCAGTGATTCGCTGTTCGTAATTATCTAATTCATTTTAAATCATATTTAAGATGTTTTAGAGTATGTGTATGTTGTCTGAGTAAGGGTTTTTACCTGAAAGCGCTAACATTTTACAACAAATAATTTTTATTGGCCAGTTTGGACTCAACTTATTTGTTTGCAACAAGGAAGGTAACAAGAATACTGCAGAGGTATTAGAAATATTTTGGAACTTCTATGAAAGTCTGCATAAAGCAGAGAATATGGAAATTAAGAAAAGGTACAAATGGAAATGTTTATAGAAAAATTAAATATGCCAAGGTTAGCGGTAGATGAGGCTCAATCACTAACAGTATAAGATACAAATGGTGATGTATAAGCAATCTACAGGAAAGTCCCCCAGAATAGATGGTATTCCTGTGGAAGTTTGGAAGCTATGAGGGAAAAAATTATAAAGATCTGGAAGGTTTTGTTTAACAGTATTTTAAGTGGAATAGAAGTACAACCATCCTGGAAAAAAGAGGTGGTAGCTATAATACCTAAAGAGGGTAAAGATCTATCAGGTCCAGCTTCATACATTCTCATTTCAATACTAAACCATGATTATAAAGTGTTTATATATAGAATGGCTAAAAGAATGTCAAAAGGGATGCCAAAATAATAGATATGGATCAATGTCGTTTAGTGGAGGTGAGGCAAACATTTGACAACATTAACAGAATGTTGATGATCCAGAGGGAAGCAGAATGTAAGAGAATGCCACAGTGGTTGGTCGGTCTTGATGCAGAGAAGTCATTTCACAGAGTAAGCTGGGACTTTATGAGCAGGGCATGGAAGCATTTGCATTCCCTGATAAAATTCTAAGATTAACTAGGAGGATATATGAGGGATCAGGGGCAAAAATTAAAGTGGGTGGATAATTTCTGCTTGAGCAGAGGAACCAGGCCGGGGTGTCCTCTTTCCTCTTTGTTATTTGCATTATAGTTAGTGGAAAGAACATAAGGGACTCATAAATTCAAGGATATAACTGGTATGGTACTCAAGAAAGGTGGCTCTGTTTGCAGATGATATTATGTTATACCTGACAAAACCAGAAACGGACATTTTAGTATTGTTGAACATTCTGAGACAGTTCATAGGTTCATACATTCATAGGTTCATAGGTTAGTACTAAGCTATCAGCCCTAGGGCCTATACAAGCCTAGCCATAACAATTCCCTGGATATTTCTTCCCACAATATTTACTTCCCTGGACCCCTGTCTAGCAGCATGACTGACATGATCCCCAGGGTGAATTTCCTATCTCCCATCCAATCGTCAAGGTTCCTTTTTAATAGGGCTGAGAAGGCGCTCTACTTGACATGTATGGGCAGTCTTTTCCAGAGTATGGGGAGTCTCTGGGTCAGGAACCTATCCCTTCAGCATGTTTTGTTCATTGTGATGACAAGGTTTAGATCCCTAGAGTGTGTGGCTCGGAGGGATTGGGATTTCTTTAAGTGGAGCATGTCCAACAGCTCAGGGTTTGAAATGGCCTTGTATGTTAAGCAGAGATCGCCTCTGAGTAGATGATATGCCACAGAGTATAGCCAGAGTTTTTTTAGATGGTCAACATAGGGCATCTGCTTTAGGTCTATGATTCTTTTAGTGAGGTATTTCTGCAGCCTTTCCAGCTGTTGCAGATGTCTTGTGAGGTACATACCAAATGGGATGTTGTACTCTATAATGTGTCTAATGAGGGATGAGTACAGTGGGACAATGACCTCCTTTTTTCTGGATGAAAAACCCTTAGTGATGAGGTGTGCCACATAGAAGGATTTCCTGACTGTTGTGGTGATGTGGTTATTGAAGGTGAGACCACTGTCCACCTGTATCCCTAAGCCTCTCATCACACTTTCGGTGTTTAGTGTACTGCCACCTATGTGGTAATTCATGGGTACATGTGTTTCCCAAAAAGGATAATTATACATTTCTTGGCACTAAGTTTGAGCCCATGGCTCTGGCACCAAGCATCTGTTTCTGTAAGGACCTTTTGTAGAATATCCACATAATTTGGGGATTCAGTAATGGCTCCCAGTTTGCAGTCATCTGCAAACGTTTTTAGCCAGAGTCCCTTAGTGTTGGTCTGTACTTCAGAGAAGTAGATGCCAAACAAGAGCGGTCCCAGGACTGAACCCTGAGGTACTCCACTTGTCACTTGTCTGGAGCTGGATTTGGAGTCTGCTACTTTTACAGTCCGGGTTCTGTCAGTAAGCCAGTTGGCAACCCATTGAGTGATGTAGGGATTTATTCCCAGCTTAGTAAGTTTATCTATGATTCCAGAATGGGGGATGGTGTCAAAGGCCTTGGTGAGGTCTAGATAGGCTGTGTGGACCGCCTTACCCTCATCCACAGCTCTGGAGACTGATTTGAAGAAGTTGATCAGATATTCAGGAGACAAGATTGGCCCTTCTCGAACCCAAACTGGGTGGGATCCAGTGTTTGAAGGTTGCCAATGTCTTTGTTTATAAGTTCCATGATAATGCGTTCCATGCCCTTGCAGATCAGGCTCATCAGACTGATGGGACGGTAGTTCCGGGATCCAAGGTGGATCCCCCTTGTGGAGTGGGATAACTGTAGCTGTCCGCCACTCAGTGGGCACAAAGCCTGAGGTGAGGCTATGATTAAACATGGCACTTAGGTGAGGTGCCAGTTCATTTTGTAGTTCATGTAGTACACAGCCCAGGATATCATCTGGTCCCATGGATGCTGTATTCTTAGCTTTGGAGAGTGCGGTTTCTACCTGTGTGGCCATGATTACCAGAATTTGGCAATCTTTTGGTATTGAGATGGGCCCTTTAGGGGGTGAGAGGGGGTAAAGTTGGCACTAAATCGATCTGCCAGGATATTGGCAGTAACCTTGGGATCAGTATATTTAATGCCATTCTGTTGCAGCTCAGAGCATATCTGAGCATTGCCATTTAGATTATTGACATAACTATAGAATGCCTTGTGATTATCTTTGGAATCTTTGGCAATTTTATTTTTGTAACTAGCTTTGGAGGATTTTATGAGGGATCTCAGCTTCTTACTGAGGCTGGTAAGAGAGTTTTTTGCATCCCGGTATTTTCCTCTTTTCTGCAACAGTTTCTTTCTCTGTTGTATAGTTTATTTATGGCAGGGGACCACCAGATTGGCTTCCTTTTTTTGGAGGAGAGCATCTTGGTTCTATTTGGGATGGCACGATACATGCACGAGTGGATGTGCTCGTACAGTGCCTTAGTGTAGGGTTCAGCAGTTGAACTTTCAGCTCCCGTCTGCATGGGTGTCATGAAGACTGACATCAGAATTGAGGAGCATGAAGTTGGCTTTGGAGAAGTTTTTTATGGAGGTTTCCTTACTGGGGTGTGGGGGTGGGATGTGGATATCAAAGGTGATTTGCTTATGGTCAGACCTGACCAATGAGGGGGTGACCACTGGTGTGGAGCATCTATCTCCCATGTTGGTAATGACCAGGTCTAGGATATTAGAGCCCCTGGGAGGACAATGGATTAGTTGATCCAGGGCACTGAAATTTATGAATTCCAAGAACTGTTGGGAACAGGTGTTGGTACCCAAGTAGTTTTCCCAGTTAATGGCAGGTTAATTGAAATCACCCAGTATTAGGGTGTTTGGTTGTATCTTAATATTTTCCAGTATGTTTAGAAAGGTGTAGTGAGAATCTTGAGTCATGGTGGGGGATGTGTAGCAAGCTACAATTTGTATTGCAGTCTTACTTAGTGTTAGTTGCACCTGGAGAATTTCAGATGCATTGTGTTGGGCAACTAGCCTGGAGGTGTGAATATCCTTGGTGAATATGGACACTCCTCCATCTTTAGTGTTTTGGTTTTGGTTTGGTGGCTGAAAAGTGTGGTAAGAGTTATAGCCTGATATTGCAGGGGTGCACTCTGGAGCCTTGAATCAGGTCTCAGTTACTGCACAGATATCGATGTTCTCTATTTTTAGGAGTGCCTCGACAGAGTGCATTTTGAGGTTTAGACTTCTAGCATTGAGTAGCATTACCTTCAGATTTTGCATGCTTGTATCTGTTACAGTGGTGGTTTTGTCCTTTGAACCTTGCCTAAAAAGGCACTATAGGGGTGGTAAGAGCTTTATGCATTAACCTGAATCCCAGGGGTGACAGGTGCAGACCATCTCTGGCAAAGCATAGTGGTTTGTCAATCATGTCGTCCCAGGCAGACAGATACTGGATCCCATTTGAATGACACCAAAAGCTTAGCCAATTGTTGAAATCAATCATTTCTGGTCGAAGGCAGGATGCTACTCAGGGCTAGGGTCATACCTGCCTGGGCCACGTGATCCAAGAGCTCTTCCACGTCTCTTTTCATGTAGTCCAGGGAGGTATGTCTCAAGTCATTCACTCCAACATGGACAATGACAGAGTCGTATTTGTACTTGTGGAGTGACTTGAGTGCATGCATTATGTGGCGGATCCTGGCACTCAACAGGCAGTTGACTGTAATTCTTTCCTTGTTCAGCCTGGTGAGTGGGACATCAATGTGCCTGACTATAGAGTCACCTATGACTAAAGTTCTGGGTATGTTGTCTTGCCTTAGGGGCTGTTGTTGGGTGGCACACTGGTGTTGTGAGCTATGTGTCACTTTGGTTGTGACTGGTGTTTGTTTGCGTTTCAGCTTCGAAGGTCCTTGTTGCTTGGGCAGGTTAATGTTAAGGGCCTCCACATATGTGAGTTTATTGTTGCTATGTGCGGATGTTGATGGTGTGGGTTCCTATGTGTTGCTTGAGGTGTGGTGCAGGTGTTAACCTTCTCCTCTTGACTGTCTATTACAATCTTGGCTGGAGAGAGCTTTGCTTCCAGTTTGGCTATGAAAGTGCATCTCTCACAGGTTGTAGTGTTGGGTGGTAGGAGGAGAGGGTTGTCTGTGTACATGAGGCAGTTGCTGCATTGCCCCAGTATGCCCAGACTCACCAGGTGGACAGGAGAAATCACTGGAAGCTGACCCTTGGACATGCCTGTTTAGGTGCTTTTTTTTATAAAGTACAAGAGCTGTTTTCCTTTACCTTTGCAAGGTACTTTGCAATGTTAGGCGGTTTAGTGCCTTCAATTAATTTCTCCTTGTTAACAAGGAGAGTTGAGTGCTTGTATCAGTTTAAGGCTTCCTAGTTTCAAATCTTTTTTGGGATACAAACTTTATGAAGCTAAACCAAAGGCAATTGCAGTAAATTATGTATGCACATATGAACTGGTTCAGCAATATTCATATTTATGGAGACAGGATAAAATGAAGTATTTAGTTGAGTAAAAATGATTCCAGTGTGGTAGCTAAGGATATGTAGGAAGAGACTAAACAAAAGATATACAAAAACTGAGAAAATGGAAGCTCTGTTATATGGATATCAATAGTAAGATATAAGCAGTTAAAATGTTTTTAGTCCCTTTAGTCTTATACATAGGCCAATTAATAAAGAGCTGAAAGATTTTATCTGGGAGGGAAAGACGGCAAGAATCAAGTGGGATAAGCTGACTCCTGCAATAGAACATGGAGGATTGGGATTACCCTATTTGAAGAGGTATATCAAAGCCACACAATTAAGGCTGCTATACATAGCATGAGAAGAAACCTATAATTTAAAGTGGAAAGGGATGATGTTGAAACAGGAGGAAAGCTCAAGATACAAGGAGAGTCTGGGATTTTGGATGCAGACCTTTAAGGAGAATAACAATAATCATACCGAATTTTATATTCATAAAGTAGCAGAAAGTATTCTAAGAAGGAAGACAACAAGAGAATGGAAAAAGGAGATTCTGCCAATAGAGATGTCTGCAATTAGGGATACAGACAATAGGCAAGAGGGGGCTGAAATTTATTGGAGAAAACTGGCAAAGGAACCAAGGTATGGGAAGACACCAATAATTTATTTGGACTGCAGGTTAGAGACTGCCTTCCCTATCAAGGACTGATATCAGAGTATAGGCAAAGAGAAAGAAATAGGGGGGTCCTAAATAAAAGACCAGCACTGGTAGAGTTTTAAGTAGAATATAGAACAGACACTGCTGTTAAAAAAGGAATAATTAGCAGAACATATAAAATATTGCATGATAACTATATAAATCAATCAGAGGAGGTTAGAAAGGATTGGGAAGAGAGACTGGATAAGCAATTCACAAAGAAATAATGGAGAGATATATGTATGTCTCCCAATTAAGCAAAAACATCTAGAAGATTTAGGATTTTTGCTTGGAAATGTTTACATAGATATTTTATAGACCATGTAGACTCCAGAGAATGTTTTGCAAATATTGGAGATATGATGAGGAAGAAAGAGGTGCTTGGGAACATATTTTTTGGGAATGTATTTAGTTAGCAGACTTTAAATATTCCCTGCAGACTACTCTATCAGAGATACTGGGGAAGCAAATTGGTGTAACTAGGGAAATGACTTTTTGGACCTATGATTCAGAAATGGAATTGCCTAGATGTAGTAAGGCATTGCTGAGTTTCATTATGGTGGCTGCCAAAAAAGCAATTACTAGAAAATGAAAATCAAAGTCTAACCCAACTGTACTTGAAGTATTGAATCTAGTAACAGAGATAAAACAACTGTAAGTTGGATCTTTAGAAAAGGGTAGGAGCAAATTACATAGGAAAAATGGGAATTGTGGGAACAATACATACAAGGGTGGAATGGGTTTTAAAAGAAGGTAGAATTTGAATGAGCTATATAATGTTTGACTGACAATGACTGGGTAGATTACAAGTGATGTATAATATTTGCTACTAGAATTATGTCAGTATGGTTTGTGATGTAAAATGTTTGCAGCTGGGATTATGTCAATATGGTTTGTTTTCATTTATATAAATGTATGATTACCTATGTTATAAGTGATAATTTAATAAAGATGTTTCTTGTTTACAAGAAAATAAGGGCATCATAATAATAACAGGTTTGGGCTGCCCGAAATATCTCAAGGTACCCCTCTGACCCTTAATGTGACAAACACTAGGTAAATGTGAAATAGCATATGCTCCACTTTCAAAAGAACCAAAATTTCCTAGCCCACATCCCATATACCTTTTGCATTAAGCACTTTAATAACAGTTCAGGCATATAACCACTAATCACAACATATAAAGGACTGGTTCAGGAACAATCAGAGTTGAGATGTTCAAATAAAAAAAAATGTAATATCCTTCAGTTTAGCACTTTCCAATAAATATCTTCATACATATTTGTATCCTTGTATACCCCCTTCCATTCTAACTCTTATGTTAAAATTGCAACTCCTTTTTCATGGCGAAAACAGAGTGTCATCTGAGAAAAAGGATTTACAAGCATGAATATAATGTTTGCAAACAAAACATGAGCAATGCTTTATTAAAGGCATGTGTTGAATTGCAGAGATGGAAGCAATTTTACCTTTAAATTTGCAGTAGTGGAATAAATATCAAAAGATATGAGACGGGGGCCTTAGGATTCCACTATATTATGTAAAGAGCTAATATGGCAACTCCAGCTAAATGCCATTTTAGCACCAGATTCAAATGGCCATGCACCTTTAAACAGCATACTTAAGATGCCATCAGCAAAAATTATAATATCATAATGTTGGGTGAAAGCATTATCAATACAGTTTTATATATATATATATATATATATATATATATATATATATATATATATGTATATGAGCATCATAATGAAAAAAGTTGTTTTTGTTTACTGTGGCCGATTTTGATTGCAAACATTGTGGGAAATGGAGATTACCTATTTAGAGTGTCAGTTTTTTTTGCAATTGGATTTGTTTATATATCACATGATTTCATTAAATTATTTGTAGAATATTTTCAAGAATAATGGACAGCAAAAATTGTAGCACATGTATATATTTATTACATTAGAAACAATTACAAGGGAAGAGACAAACAAGGATATGAATATGTATCAAATGTTTATTGGTTGACTGTTAATGATGTCAGTATAACTGCATGTATTTAAATCTATTGTTTAGTTATGCTTCAGTTCTGATAAAGTTCTGGTTAAGAATGAAAGGGCTAAACTGAAGGATATTAAACTGTTTAATTAATTTGAACATCTCAACTATGGTGTGTTCCTGGACCAGTCCATTATATGCTATGACTAGTCGTTTTTTTCCTTGCATGGATGTGACAAAAGTTAAAGCATCTTGATATTTAATAAAAAAAAAATCTACATCGAGTTTATCAAAGTCCACTGAACAAAATCATCAAAAGATTAAATTTTAACATACACAAATAATACACAAGGTTATAGTCCTTCCATGGAAATTGTAGTCACTTCTCTGAAAATATACTAACAAACTTTCCTGCCAATTTGTGAGTTTCAAAAAATATCATCAAAAGATTCCAAATCCAAGTGTACAATCCCTTTCAATTCTGTTATAAGAAACCCTAAAGGATATTACACATTATCCCAAATTACATAGCAATTTACTTTCTGTCCATTTAGCTATTGTACAGGCAGTCCCCGAGTTACAGACATCTGACTTATGGGCAACCCATAGATAAGAACGGGCTGCTGCAATGTCAGAAATAACATGAAAATAGATAAAAAATCTTTAAAGTTGCCCAAATCATACCTTAAAATGAAGAATTCTATTGTACTTTCCTTTTCCCCAGTTGTGAAGCTGCTCACACATCTTGTTAGAGCAGTTACTTCCACATTCATGAAGGACAAGAGATCCATTTGGTTAAGAAATTGCTGTGTTGGTGATCTGATTGGTCAAGACTGCTGGCTTGTACAGTGCACAGTACTGAAGAATGGGCAAATGACATTGTGGCTCACTAGGGTCTAGGTGACATTAGGAGGTCTGGCAGAGGTCTGAAAGTTCAAGAAAGTGTGGACAACATTCATGGGTGATGCCTGTAGTACAGAAATGTGAGTGAAGCTTAAAAAGAGATAAGTTTAACATATTTTTTGTATGGAACATTCTACTGTACTGTACTGTATTGCAGTACAGTAGAATGTTCCATGTACGTGTTTCTACTTAACATACAAATTTTACTTAAGGACAGACTAAAACACGGATCTCATCCTAAACCTGGAGACTGCCTGTATTCATACTATAGGTGTTGCAGGACATTGGGAATTAGTTCAAGTCCATTCCCCAACTGAATGAAGAATGAGGTAAGTTCATTCCCCAGATGAATGAAGAATTAGGTAAGTCCATTACCCAGCTGAACAAACAGCTTTGCATATGGTTCTGTGTCCTATTCAGTTCATCTCTCTCCACAGAACTACTCGCTCCCTGGCATGACTTCTTATCATTAAGCACAATGGATACTTCTTCCACTGCCTTAGATTTCAACAATGGAAAATACCTTTTATGGAGCTTTTTCATGAAAGGCAATCAACTGGATCAGGTTCTGCAATAAATAATATCTCAGCTACCTCACCTTCTAAACCTCCATTTTGTTATTTGAATTTCAGCATTATGAGCTGACAACTCTCCTGAACTAAATGCAGCTGTCTTTGCAGCAGAAGGAAATGGAACACTCTCCACACTCAGAAATGCACCCCAACCATGATTCTGAGCCCCTCCTCCTACTCTATCAAAAAGAGTAGGAGAAGCTCTCCAATTTCCCATTAAAATTTCAGTCAGTAAAAATACCACATCATGTCAGCCCAGAAAAGAAGCCTCTCCCTTAGTACCTTTAACCAGGTGAACAAAGTATAAATAAAGAATAAAAGAAAGAAAGAAGAAATTAACTTGATCAAATGACAGCAAGGTCAGTCATTTTCATTTACAGACAGTCCTCTTACCCAGCAATTATAGTCACTTTATCAGCTGTATACACCTCTCATGACTGGTTGTCATGGGAAAATAGCCACAGTAATGTATTTCAGCTTGTTTCATACAAGTACCAACTAGCTACAATAAAGTATTTTAATGTGCATAGTACAAATGCACACTATGTTTGCAAAGCCAGAGTAATGACCATTTAACTTGATCAGAAAACAGCAGGGGAAAGTCACTTTCATCCACACACAGACAACCACTGTACCCAGTAACTCCTGGATTCTGGATTCGCTCTAGTGCATTTGGCACATCAGGCAATGAGCACCCTACAGCACTCATTTTTCTGTAGTAGATATGGGTTTTATGGAGTTGGGTTGCTACCCCAAGGCCCAACCCTCCCTCAGTGGGTGCACCACACACACTCACACACACACACACACACACACACACACACACACACACACACACACACACACACACACACACACCTAGAGACAATTTAGCATGTCTAATCCACCTACTGCAGGTCTTTGGAATATGGGTGGAAACCAGAGCACCCAGAGGGAACCCATACAAATGCAGGGAGGGCATGCAGACTCCACACAGAAGGCACTCCAGCCGAGAATCAAACTGGGGAACCTCTTGCTCTGAGGTGACAGTGCTAACCACTACACCACAGTGTTGTCCAAACCCAGCAACTATAAGTACTTTATTGACTGTGTACACTTCAGATGTCTGATTGTGATAAAATAAAAAAACTACAATGATGTATTTAACTTTGTTTCACAAAAATGCACAGCAGCCCTGCCAAGCCAGCACTACCTGCTAATGGTGTCAGTAATGCATTTCAACTTTGTTACACAAATAGAGTTGCCCTGACCAACCTAGCACCACCTGAAAAGATAGTACAGTTCCATGTTACAAAATAGTTTATGATAAATTTTCTTTCTTTCTTTTTTATTAATTTTTCAGTTACTTGCTTTATCCTTTGGAAGATTGCAATACAACCAAAACATAGCCTGGTACTTAGTCTGGGACTACAGCAGCATGGCAAATTATTAAAACTTTCAAAGCACTCCTGTTTTTATTTGCAAAGTGTCCTGAAGATTGGGGAACCAGAAACAGGGTGATAGTGTCCTTTATCTTGCTGTCTGCTTCAAGCGTCATCAAGAAGTTTGATATGTGTCCACTAATAATTTAGTTTCCCTCACAGTAACTGAGAGCCCCAAGAGTGTTGGGACCCTGGAAAATTGCCAGATTTGCCCCTCCACCCACTGTCAAGGTTCAGCCCTAATCTGTAATCACTCTGTGTGGACTTTGCATAAACTCTCTATGCCTATGTATTTGTGTTTTTTTTTCAGGCATGTTAGTTTCCTTCCACCCCCCCAATTGGCTATTCAACATTGTCCACACACACACACACACACACACACACACACACACATATATATATATATATATATATATATATATATCTGCCTTGATTCACTGAAAACTCATTTCACTGAATTTCAAAACACTCAGACCAAATCGCTGAAAGTTCAAATCACTGAAAACTCATTTCACTGAATCACATTTCACTGAATGTAAGTAGTGCTGAGCAAATAAAATGTATATGCCCTTTTCCCCACTGTAGTGTGATCCTGAAGTTAGTATATATAGTTAGGAGGTGTGTGAGGGGTGTAGCCCTCCACCTACTGTTGGTTTTATATTGTTAGCTTTCAGTGAAATGAGACTCATAAATATAAAAGCTAAGTAGGTAGGGGGCTATGCCCACCACACCCCCAATGTGGGGGACTGTGCCCCCACCCCCAACTATATATACTAACTCCAGGATCACACTACAGTGGGGAAAAGGGCATATACATTTTATTTGCCCAAAAGTACTTACATTCAATGAAATGAGTTTTCAGTGATTTGAGCTTTCAGCAATTTTTTTTAGGGTGAATTGAAATTCAGTGAAATGAGTTTTCAGTAAATCAAAGTAGACCCATATATGGATGGGAGATAGGAAATTCACCCCAGGGATCATGTCAGTTGCCCTGCTAGACAGGGGTCCAGGGAAGTAAATACTGTGAGAAGAAACATCCAGGGAATTGTTATGGCTAAATTCATTGATTCAGAGATTCATACTAGACTAACTGTCCTTGTGGGCCATTTTAAGTATAGCCAATTACCCCATCGAGAATCAGACCTTGCACATTATATCTGTAAGGTATACACCTTAACCATTAAGCCAACCTCCCACCCGAAAATGGTATAACTCACACAGGATATGATTCTCAACCCAAGCACACACACACACACACACACACACACACACACACACACACACACACACACACACACACACACACACACACACACACACACACATGCACACACGCACACACACACATGCACACACACACACACACACACACACACACACACACACACACACACACACACACACACACACACACACACACACACACACACACACACACACACACACACACACAGTTTCCAGTATTGAGATTAGAACCCCTACCTATCTAGTTATTTTTACTATAGTGTTATGCAGTTATCAGAAGCACCACTGAGCTCATATAAATGAGTATCAGGCTAATTGTCCTTGTGGGCCATTCCAAGCCCAACCAATTACTCCATGTGAGAATCAAACCCTGGACCTTTTGCCTATGAGGCAAACACCTTAACCGCTATGCCAACCTCACACCCTAAAGACACACACAGTTGCCAGTAGTGATATTAGAACACCTACTTATCTAGTTATTTGTACTATAATGTTATGCAGTTATCAGATGCGCCATGGAGCTTACAAACATAGCAGTCCCAAGTGTCAAACCCATGACCCTGAACACTATAGTCAGAGTCAAATTAAATATACCAACACTGAGATAGCACTACAGTGGGGAAACGTTAATTTCCTAACCCCACTGTAACACAATCACCATAAAGAATGTACACATAATGTCTACATCACTTACCTATATGACCTAAAAACACATACAGAATGGCAAAATAAACACTATATAAAGAGTATTTATTCCTGCAGTATGTAAATAACTATAGAAACGAAAACTACAGCATCTCATAGTGATACCACAAGATTAACAGATTAAACTGTAACATTTACATATCTCCTGATACAATATTACATATTATACATTTTAGATGTTATGAAATTCAATGTTATGAGTTTTAGATGTTATGGGTTTTAGATGTTTTGAAGGGGACCCATATATATATATATATATATATATATATATATATATATATATATATATATATATATATATATATATATATATATATCTATATATGGACCCCGGACAGTTTGACGAACAGCAGTTTCTCTGAAACTGAAATGGCCAGGCATACTTGCGCGAAAGGGCTTTTTGCCGAAAAAGGACTTTCACGCAAGTATGCTAACAGGTAAGGGAAATCGTGGGGGAATGGTTGTTGCTGAGATTGTAGTACAGTGGTGATAAGGGAATATTCCCTTTTCCCCACTGTAGTGCAATCTCAGAGTGAGAATATAAAAGAAGGGGGGGTATTGCGGCACAGCCCCACACATGGGGGGTGCAGGGGGCTTGCCCCCCTGTGTAAACATGAGTTTTGTGTTTGTATGTGTTTGTTTTTGTTTTTTTCTTAGTGTTTGTTAGGGACTTTAGCGAAAGTGCTTTTTCGGCAAAAAGCACTTTTGCTAAAGTGGATTCGGTTATTTGGTTTCGGACAACTGAACTTTTGTTCAATCATCCTGGACCCATATATATATATATATATATATATATATATATATATATATATATATTCTTTTATAATTTTTTATTCATTTTAAGATGAATATAGATTCCTTAAATGAGTATGCAATTGATGATTTGCTAATCCATAAATATCTTGTACAGTATAATAAATACTGTGTATATTTAAAGGTAACACCAGATAACACTGGTGATCTGTGTTCCTCATTTGCTTACCAGTATTAGTAGTAAATCTAGACTTACTGATGATGATTGCACTTTTGCAATTGGCACAGCTTGGAGAACTGTTGTTACGTATATTAATAACTGGACTGGTGAGATAATAAAGTTAGACAAAGAGCAAATAGAACACATTTATGAAAGGATGTGTTTATTGTCTCTAAAGGTCACTCAACCCGTATGAAACAAGATGATGTCCCTGACAACTCTGGAATTCTGGACACAAATATTGAGCAATCTGAGGATTCAGAGTGTTTAGAAGGAAATACAAAAGAAAAGATGAAAATCTGCTACAAGTAAAAGGAAGAAAAATAAACTGATATGTGTCTGTAAAGTAAAGAGAATACATATTGAAAAGAAGGCTGCATTGTTGTGTAACACACAGATTACAAGGAATGATAACATTTTTCTATCAGAAAGCCTTCAGTCTACAGAAAAAGGCAGCATGTTTCCAAAAGAGAAGGTAGAAAAAAAGAGGCAAGAGACAGGTGAAAAGGAAGAAATCAAAACTGAGTGTAGAAGAATTGAAGCACATTATTATAAGAAAAAAGAGGAGAAAGACAGACTTTGACAACATGGCTCAAGCTGTGAATGTACAAAGCCATTTGAATGAGAACTGCATGCTTTCAAATGTAATAAGCAATGAAAACAATGGGATTAATAAGACTAATGATGATGAAATTATTCATTTGTAAAAATTGATAGAACAGATAGTATTGAATTAGAAGATAAAGATTCTTCAGATCTGGTCAGAAAAGATATTCTTGCAATTGGAGATTCAATTAGAGGAACTGATACTTACATTTTAACAGAAGATAAAGAACATTGAATCATGTTAAGCTTGCCATGAAAAAAACTAGAGAATGTGAGCCAAGCCTTTGAATGCCTTAATGTGAGGAAATACAGACATGTTTTTATTCATTCCAGTACAAATGATCTCATCCACAATGACTCTCTGACTGTTAGTAGGGAAGTTCCAGCCCTCTTAGATAGTATAGCTTGTACTGGTGTTAGGACATATTTTTCACAAATCACATACAGAAGGAGAGTCAGGTCAAGGTGAATGAAAAGATTTTTGGGGTAAATACCTATGTGAAAAAAATGTCCCTTTTTACACAATGGAAATATGTAGAGCATAAAAAGCCTAATTTTGGGCACATGTGTGGGCACATGTTCAGATAGGATGGCATGCATTTGTCAAAATCAGGGAAGATAATTTTTGCAGCAGATATTTTGCAGTATTTGCAAACACAAGGCAGGATTTTTGCCAGGTCAAAAAAATGAATACAGACAGCAACATTTGATGCATATTTGATGGTTGATAATGCTAGGAGCATTAATATTAATGTTTTTATTGGAAAATGTACTATGTTCCCTTACAATTGATGTTGTTATGGTTTGTGAAACATGGTTCAAGAGCAATGAGTTGAAATCAGTTCTGTCAGGGTACAAATGTTTTTACTGTAACAAAAAATCAGGTGGAAGTGTTATGATAGGGATTAAAGATAGTTATGAAACCTGTGATTATTACATTTTCAATGATAATACTAATACTATAGATTGTGTAACTGGGACAATAAAGACAACCCTGGAACAAATAATGATTCTTGTAGTGTACAGACCACCAAAGTCAAGTGCTAATGGCCTAGAGGAATTCATACATTTATTGCATGAAATACAGGAGGGAAGAATAACAGTGGCTGTGGACTTAAATCTACCAGAAACAGACTGGAATAATATTGATTCCACAACATTAGCAAGGAAATTATTCACAACCTATGTTCAGAAACAGTAATTACTGTAGGGTGTAAAAAACTACCAGGGAAAGAACATACTAGACATTGTTTATTCTCCTAAATAAATTACTGTTACTTAATGTCAAGTTTTACCACTGTTAGTGTACAGTGATCATGGGGTTATAAAGGTTAATTTGTTGCTAATTAATTCTGCCAAACTGAAATATAAACCAATGCACAGTAGATTAATTACAGATTATACTGAAGCAAAACAGTCACTATGTAAAACTAGAGTGATGTGTTCAGTGGAAAAACTGGAAAAAGGAATGTGAAAATTTTTGAAAGAGAAATTGTCTGAGTACAAAGAAAAAACAATAATATCAGGATCTAGGGATATAACATCGGGGGGATATATTTCCATAAGAACAAGATACCTGATTAAGGTGACAGACAAAAATATAAGAAATGGAAAAGAAGTTTAACTACAGCTTTAAAAACTGAAATACACATGCTGGATAAACAAATTAAGCATAATGTGAGACAAGATCAAGAACAATTTGAGGAAAATTTATATAAGGATATTGAGTATAACAGGAAACCATTTTATAGATACATAAGATGTGGAAGGAGTAAAAGCATACAAATTTATAAACTGTGTGTTGATTCTAAAATTTATTCTCAAACATAACAGATAATAGATATCTTTACAAAATATTATGCAAAACAGTTTGGCTGCAGAAAGGGGGTGATAAGTTGTTCTAGTGATATCCAGGTAGCCTCAGATACTAAATAAATTATATTGAAAAAGAACTACGAAAACTATATCCAAACAAAGCACTGGGAAGAGATGGAATATGTAATAAAGACCTGAGAACACTTCAGCAAGATCCTATAGTATCATTATATCTTTAATTTTCTAGGTTGCATAAATATTGGGAGATTCCCCAAGAATGGAGACATGCGAATATTAAACCTGTCTTTAAGGGAAAAGGAAGTAAGACAAACCCAGAGTCATATAGACCTTTAAGTCTATTTTCATATTGTGGAAAAATAATGGAGAAAGTAATATTGGATAAGTTATTGTCAGAACTGGAAAGGCTGGGACTTGAAACCATATATCAGCATGCATATTCTGAAAAGAGATCTATTACCACCTGTAACCCAATTTTCAGGTCTATATTAGATCAGCGAATGCTTAAAAAAGTAAACGCTGATTGATCAAACTTATGTAAGCGAAAGCTTACAATCTCGAACTGTCAGATCAGCGATTTTTTTCCTAGGGAAAAAAATCGCTGATCCAAAACACATACACACAACACAAGCACACCAAACAAACAGAAATCCACACACATACACCTGAAATCTGAAACCTAACCCTACACTAAACTATGCACACACCACTAACTATTCACTTACCTTAACCCAAACCCTAATCCTAAGGTCCGTCACTATCGCACACTCACCTCACCTGCTCCCTAACCCTAACTCACCTAAACCTGCCCTAACCCTCATGTCCACACAATTGCACACATACCTAACCCGAGCCCTAACCCTAACTCACCTAACCCACCCTAACACTCACATTCACACAATCGCACACTTACCTGAATCCGACCCGTAACTTTCCAGCACAGCATTGAAAATACTGAAGCAACAGAAACGGACAACCAAATTCTTTCCCTAGGAAAGTCTTCAATATTTTTAACATTCACTAAAATAAGGTCGATCAATCAGTATTCGCTTGTTTAAGTGTTTGCTGATCTAATATAGACCCCAATTTTCTATAACAATATAATAACAGCTATGAATGAAAAATTATGCTGTGATGTAATTTCTATAGATTTAACCTCAGCATTTGACAGGGTCATACACAAAATACTCATCAATAAATTACAACAACTGGGTAGCTGCATGGCTTACAAATAGGGCATGGCAAGTATCATACAGTAATTGGACAGGTAAAATTCTTGGTCACAGTCAGGGTGACCCACAAGGCTCTGTCCCAGACCCTTACTTGTTTAGATTGTATCTTTCAGACCTAGATAGGGCACGTCTGCAAAAGAACTTGATTACATTGATCATTTGGGCACAGAAGAATAATGTGTTGATAAATACATCAAAAACAAAGCATGTATGATTTTGGTAGACATAAAGTGAAAGGTAAATATTTAATACAGCACACGTTGATTGAAACTGTAGATTCATTTAAGGAACTGGGTATATGGGTAGATACATCTTTGAGTTTTTTTTAATCATATCAATCAGTTGGTTAATGATAGATGTAGAACTATAGGTTGCATAAAAAGATTTATGAAGTACAGGAAATCAGAAATTATGATGTCATTGTTTGTTAATTGCATTAAAACCATACTTGAGTATGGAATAACAATATGCAAACCTTATAAGAAAACAAGCATGAGTAAACTGGAAATAGTATAGTGGAAATATACCAAGGGCATCCATGGTTGTGAAAATTTAAGTTATTGTGAAAGCCTAAAATATCTGAACTTGAACAGTGTCTCTTATAGATATTTAAGAGGAGATCTTATTTATATGCATAGGGCATTTAGAGACAACTATCTCTGGGAATGTTTGGGATTATCAGAAATGGTAGACAATCATTACACAGCTTATGTAGAAGATTCTATAAGAATGAGAAGTGTACAAATTGGTTCTCTGAGACAGCAACTTATACACAGAACAGACTACTAAATGACATTAAAGCAAGCACTAGTTTAGATATTTTTGAGAAGTGCTTGGACACTTATTATGGGAACAGCTGTTGTCCATGCTTGAAATATTTGTATGTATGTATGTATGTATGTATGTATGTATGTGTGATGGTCCCTACTCAGGGCCAGTAATAATGTAACCTCAATCTCCACCACTGACACTGGTGAAGAATGACCACTAGGAACAAAAATGGATTCACACATTATTTTCAGATGCAACTCTCTGCACCAAGCACAATTTCCCTTAAGAGCACACAGGGAACACACACCAGACCTGGGGCTGAACTCGCTGTCTCTCCTCAGGCCCCAAACAAGACTCCATACTGACCACTTTGGAACTTTGACACACACACACACACACACACACACACACACACACACACACACACACACACACACACGCTTGGATATTTGATTTTCACACACATACATACACATCTGGGAAAGGCTGGCACAGATTTACCAGCTCTTCACCCCCCCCCCTGCCCAGACTATAAGAGGTAGTTATGCTTCTACCAGTCAGCTACTCTAAGGATCTTACAAGGATACCCAATTATACTGAGTAAAATTAATACTACTACAAATGGTAGAGTTTGACCAAAGCAGCAAGGCTATCAGGAGCGGCCACAGTGTCACTAAATAAGCATAAGTACTCTTAAGATGTTAAAAGGACTCTCTAAAAGACCAGCTACAATGAAAGGTATAGAAATATTTAATAATAAATAATAAAATAGAAACCATGAGAATACTGAATATCTAGTTACAATAAACACAAGAGTTTCAGAAACAGGAGATATAAAAAAAATCACATAGTTGGATAGATTCACACAGATACAGAAAAACAATACTTAACTAATCTCACTATATTTTCCTGACTGACTAAATCATTATTGTTCCCTAATTAAGTTACTTACTGCAGCAAGGCAAGATGGTGAATGTTGAGTTGCTTACTACAGCAAGGCTAGATGAGGTGTGAGGTTGTGTGAGATATCTGTGAGAGATCTTTCCTAGTGCTGCTGACAGAGTTCCAGAATATCTCTCACTAATATCTAAAAAAATCATTTTAGTGCTGGCTATAGAATGACATCACATCTGGTCATCTGACTCTGGTACAGTACACACCCAGTGCTTTGCTAAGATCTTTTGCAGCATCTGAAAGCTATAACATAATTTCAAAAACTTCCACCCTTTCAGGGTAGCAATTAGTTCACTGCTAAGGACAATACAGTAAGACTCCTAGTCCTAGATTTCCTAGACATTTTTGTCTCTGAATGCAATCAGACCTGTACGATAAAATATTTATGGCCTAAACCAACTCATTTAATTTTCAACCTATTTTTCAAAATTAGCTGGACTGAGATTAACCTCTTCTCTTCCAGAAGTTTCTTTTAAAACAAATGCATTTAATCAGTTATAATAATACTGTCTGACATACATGTATATCTATTTTCTGTCCAGCAGGACCCACTGTTGATGCATTTTTAACTGAAGCAACTTTACAGATACATTTTAACACAGGCATCTGTTCAAATTAGTGTGATAGTCAAATGACATAAAATCCTTTACCCAGCTCCAGCTAGCTATGCTGGCATATGTTACACAGGCACTGCCCTACTCTCCCTGGCACAGATGGCACTGCCTCATATCATCAACCCTCCCTTTGAAGATTCAAGCTAGTTTTTCAAGGGACCCTGGAAAAAAACATTGCTTGAGAGAAATCGGCCTGTCTGGGAACACATTAAGCTATACCCTGTCTTGAGAACCCATCTGCATTGGTATTGCTGACCCCACTACTGTGCTGCACTGTCATGTCATATGCCTGCAACCCTAGGCTCCACCTTAATAACTTGGGATTTTGCTGGGTGGTACAATGTAGCCATGTTAAGGGATTGTAGTCTGTAACCACAGTGAATTTCCTTCCCTACAGATAGGGAAGACGTTTCTGCAGTGCACATACTATGGTTAGATATTGTTTTTCTACAGCTGCATAACATTTCTCCCTGGGTTTTAGTCTACCACTGAGATATACAACTGGGTGCTCTTCTCCCCCTGAGGAAACCTGACTGATTACAGCCCCCACGCCATGGTTTGAAGCTGCCACCCACACAACATATTCTTTATTGTAATCTGGTCTGGCTAACACAGGGGTCGTCCCAAAGCCCCTTTAAGCTTTAGAGATGCCTGCAGCTTATTGTGTCTGACAGGAATGAGCACCATAATCTGCTGTCTCACATCATACTCTTGGGCTAGAGCATCCCTGTCATACCAGACCTTTTTCTGCTGTTGGGCTCCTGTCAAGTTCTCCTGGGCCAAGTCCATGAGCTCCCTAAGCCTTGTTCTGAGGTTTAGTACATACACCACAAGAGACTCCTTGTGGGATTTACATTAACCCTCCCATTCGTCATGATTTAAATGTAAAGGTCCCTTTACCCTATGCCCATACAGCAACTCAAAGGGTGAAAAACCTGAGGATTCCTGGGGTACATCTCTGTATGCAAACAGCAGATGGGGCAAATATTTGTCACACTCTCTCTTAAACTGGTCTGCAAATGACTGTAGCATGGTCTTTAGTGTAGAGTTTAACTTCTCCACAAGACCATTAATCTAGGGTTGGTAGAAGGTGGTATTTAGGTGCTTCACCCCACAGTACTTCCTCAGACAAGCTAGCAAGTCTGACATGAAATTGGCCCTGCTGTCAGTCAGTATTTCTCTCAGGAAACCTATCCTGCTGAAAATCTCTAACAAAGCATTTGCCACTTTCTCTGCCTTGATGGAGGACAGAGACACCAACTCAGGGTATCTAGTAGAATAATCTACTACCACCAGGATATACTTCTTCCCTGTGGAACTTGGGGTACTCAGAGGCCCCACAATATCCATAGCTACCCTCTGAAATGGCTCTTTAATCACAGGCAAAGGCATCAAAGGAGCTTTGACCTTGTCTGCTGCCTTGCCTACCTTTTGGCACTGCTCACAGGTCCTGCAGTACCCTGTTACATCCCTTGCAATCCCAGACCAATACAAGTTCTGCATAATATGTCTCTTGGTACTCTTTATGCCCATATGACTTGCAAAGGCAATGTCATGGGCTATGGCTAGAAGTGCCAGATGGTAGGCTCTGGGCACTATCAACTGCTGTATTACCTCACCCTCTAGCCCTCCCTCAGGTGTCCACTCTCTATACTGCAACTCTTTATTCCAGTACACAGACTCTCCTTTTCCCTGAGAATCAGATGCCTCCTTAGTTACCTCTCTCAAGCCTTGTAAGGTAGGGTCCAAAATCTGAGCCTGTCTCAAATCTACTTTTGTGACCCTTCTCAGCTCCCTTTCCACAGGAAGCCTGGTATCTTCTGACATTGGTTCCTCACTGTCAGCCTGGGTACTACTACTCACCTCTGACCTTGCAGTCACCCTGCCCATAGGAACATCAGTATCTACCAGCAGCCGTGGCTCTCTTTCAGGGTCACTGCTACAGGGTATCTCCCTCCCTGAAATAGCCACATCACCAGCCCCAGCTTCAGATGTGAGGTGTGTCTGAGTCTCCCCCAGGCTACCTGACCCACATGCCTGTCTCCAAGCCTGACTGCATGTAACTGCATGCACACAAGGTACTACATTATCAAAATCATTCCCTATCAAGACATCTGCAGGAATATCCTCAAACACACCTACCTGCTTGCTTTCTTTTCCACCCCCTCCAGTCAAGGTGAATGCTGGCCAAAGGTATTTAGAATGGGGTCCCTCTTAAAGTTCTGACTGGAGTGGACTGCCCAAGCAAGTACTGCTCCTCTTTAACCACTGCAGCCTTCACAGTGGTTATGTCAGAGGCTGTTTCTCTCTTAGCAGTGGCTTGCCTTCCATTCACGAAGATAGGATACAAACTCCAGTGATAGTCTGATACCCCTGCTGTCACCAGACAATGTACCACTGACATGCTGTTATTGCCCCTTGCTGGCTCCCTCACCTTTTGTTCCCCACCTTGCTTCAGTGGACATTTGCATGCTACATGGCCCTCTTGTTACATTTAAAACATCTAAACCTTAATCCTGCCTGTATACCTGAACTAGTGATTTCCCCTGTTACTGGTGGACTCTGTTGGGGTGGTTTAGGCTGCCCACCATGGGTTCCCTTATATTCACATGCAGCACTGGGTATCCTCTTCTTGTGCAATGGTGCCTTGCTTCCTAAGTAGAGATCCCACTTTTCTCTCCAGCTCATCTGCAGAGTTACACTCCCGGCCTGCCAACCAGATTTTCATGTCCTCAGGCAAAGTGCTGAGGGGTAGTTCCCTCACCAAATAGTCTGCCAGCCTTTCAAAAGTGGTGACCTGACAACCACTCACCCACCTATGAAAATAAGTGTGTAACTCAGCAATATAGTCACGTACACTTTCATCTGCCTTGCGTCTATGCTCACAAAACTTTTTTTCTGTAAGCTGCAGGTGTTAAAGCATTCCAATAAACATCATTTTACTTTATTATAGTTTAAGCACTCAGCATCAGAAAATTTAGAAATAGCAGTTACAGCTTTACCATGGAGTAAGGGGGTCAGGAACCATACCCACAGCTCTTGGTCAACATTATACTGTTTACATACTCTTTCAAATATATGAATAAAAACTATCAAAATTATCACTCTCTGTAAACTGTGAAAGAAATGTACTTACCTTTATTGCTTCTGGGGTTTGGATATTTCCTTTCCCATTACCTCCATGACCCTGATGAAGAGTCAGCATCTTCCTCTTATGTTGGTGATGTTCCTCCTTTTCTTCAGCCTCCAAATGCTGCAGTTTCTCATTCTCTTTGACCTCCAAATGTTCCAGTAAGTCTGCTGATTCTAATTCCAAATGTTTGGCCTCCAGTTCAAGTCTCTTTAACTCCAGGCACATTTTTAAGTTCTCTGAGAAAAGGGTGAACTGTCCTGTTTCTGAAGGCTGCACATCCCCATCACCAGACTGGTTGTCTTCCTGGTTGTTGGTTTGTGCTGCAGCTGTGACTAAGGCTGAAATCATTTCCTCTTTAGTCAGGTTGGCATACACCAGTCCTTTGGTTTTGCACAACTTGGCCAACTGGTTCTTTGCCAGCTTGCCATAATCCTCTGCTGACATCTTTGCCTGCTTTCCCTGACTAAACTAAACTAAACTAAACTAAACTAAACTAAGCTAACAAAAATAAATAAAACTGTTGTGAAAATGAAACTCTGTATGTTTACCTTATGGGTGCTGAGAGTAGATACACCTTCAGTGACAACTGCCCACAGGATACTGAAGTTCAATTAATATCCCACATAGCTGCCACAAATATGTGATGGACCCTACTCCAAGCAAGTAATCAAGGAGCCTCCATCCTCACTATTGACACTGGTGAGGGATGGACACTAGGAGCAAAAATAGATTCACACAGTATTTTCAAATTCATCTCTCTGCACTAACCACAATTTCCCTTAAGAGCACACAGGGAGCACACTCCAGACCTGAGGCTGGACTCTCTGTCTCTCTTGAGGCCACAACAAGACTCCACGCTGACCACTTTGGAGCTCTGTAAAACTGTTCCAAGTAGCTGACACACACACACTTGGGTATTTGATTTTCACACACACATGCACACCTGGGAAAGGCTGACACATATTTACCAGCTGTGCCCCCCCTTGGCCCAGACTATAAGGTAATTACACTACCACTGGTCAACTACTCTAAGGCTCTTACAAGGGTACCTAATTATACTGAGTAACATTAATACTAATACAAATGGTAGAGTTTGTCCAAAGCACCAAGACTTTCAGGAGCAGCCACAGTGTCACTAAAATAAGCATAAGTACTCTTAAGATGTTAAAGGAATTATATAAAAGACCAGCCACAATGGAAGGTATAGAAATATTTAATAATAAATAATAAAACAAAAATATAAGAATACTAAATATCTAGTTACAATAAACACGAGAGTGTCAATCACAGGAGATATAAAAAATAACACAGTTGTATAGATTCACACAGATGCAGAAAAACAAAACTTAACTAATCTCACTATATTTTCCCGACTGACTAAAGAATTACTGTTCCCTAGTTAAGCTACTTATTACAGCAAGGCAAGACG